>NC_084578.2:990000-1192500 GCF_033978685.3 Nerophis lumbriciformis | reverse complement strand
CTAATCCTGGCCTCCATGGTGACAAATAAAGTACGTTTCTTACAAGTGGAGGAAAAGGAATAGCTATACATGCTTCACTACACACCGTAGCTCGCCAGCATCACACTGTATCACTGTAATGATAGCAAGTATCATTACAGTGGATGTAATGATACACCCACATCATATTGAACCCTATGGCTTAGGAATGGGATGGCACTTCAACTTCATATGTGAGTCAAAGCAGGTGGCCAAATACTTTTGGCAATATAGTGTATGTGTGCATATATATATATATATATATATATATATATATATATATATATATATATATATATATATATATATATATATATATATATATATATATATATATATATATATATATATATATATATGTATGTATGTGTGGGGAAAAAAATCACAAGACTATTTCATCTCTACAGGCCTGTTTCATGAGGGGGGGATCCCTCAATCATCAGGAGATTTTAATGGGAGCATTCACATACCATGGTTTATATAGGGCACAGAGTGGGTAGGTACAGGCTGGCGTAGGGGCGTGGTGATTGGCTCATGTGTTACCTAGGAGGTGTTTCCGTCTGTGGCGGCATGCTGTTACAATTTCGCTGCGCTTGTTGAGGGATGACAGGTCTGGACGGTAAATAATAAACAGTTTCTCTTTCAAGCATAGGTTGCATCTTTTATTACCACTATTGTAAGGTGTGCTGGATGCAAGAATTTGCCATGTTATTGAATATTCAACATTATTGTCTTTGAGGTCCCAAATGTGTTTGCTGAGTTCTGTGGTATTCCGCAGGTTTTGGTTCCTGAAAGAAGCCTTGTGATTGTTCCATCTGGTTTTGAACTCTCCCTCGGTTAATCCTACATATGTGTCGGATGTGTTAATGTCCTTGCGTGTTACCTTAGATTGGTAGACAACTGATGTTTGTAAGCACCCCCCGTTGAGAGGGCAATCAGGTTTCTTTCGGCAGTTGCAGCCTTTGTTGGTTTTGGAGTCGCTCTGTCCGGGGGCCGACGGCTCATTTGCAATTGTTTTGTTGTGGTTTGAGATGATTTGTCGTATATTGTTCATACAGCTGTAGCTCAATTTAATGTTGTTCTTGTTGAATACTTTTCTTAGGATGTTGTCTTTGGGAAAGTGTTTGTCAATCAGATTGAGGAATTTGTGTCCAATGTCAGTTGAGACGTTTTTGCTGTATGGGGGGTTGTACCAGATGATGTCGTTTCGTTTTCTGTTCTTTTTTGGTTGGTTTCCTGGCGTGGGTTCATAGGTGAGGGTGAAATTGTCTCCGCTTTCATCAAGGGCTTTTTGGTACGGGGGGGTTGCTTGGTCAAATTCAGCTTTGCTAGATGACAGCATCGATAGCCTTTTATTAATTCCGGTAGGTATTCTTTTCATGGTGGTGGGTGGGTGGTTGCTGTCATGGTGCACGTATTGGAGTGTTGTGTTGGGTTTCGTGAATGGTTGGTAGCTGTTATTTCTCAGGTTGAAAGTGACGTCAAGGAAGTTGACGGTTTGCTTGTTGGCTTCAATCGTGATCCGTAGGCCGTTCTCTTTGAAAATTTGGCATATGCGCTTCTTGGTATTCTCGCTGCTCCTTGGCGAGCCGTCGGCCCCCGGACAGAGCGACTCCAAAACCAACAAAGGCTGCAACTGCCGAAAGAAACCTGATTGCCCTCTCAACGGGGGGTGCTTACAAACATCAGTTGTCTACCAATCTAAGGTAATACGCAAGGACATTAACACATCCGACACATATGTAGGATTAACCGAGGGAGAATTCAAAACCAGATGGAACAATCACAAGGCTTCTTTCAGGAACAAAAACCTGCGAAATACCACAGAACTCAGCAAACACATTTGGGACCTCAAAGACAATAATGTTGAATATTCAATAACATGGCAAATTCTTGCATCCAGCACACCTTACAATAGTGGTAATAAAAGATGCAACCTATGCTTGAAAGAGAAACTGTTTATTATTTACCGTCCAGACCTGTCATCCCTCAACAAGCGCAGCGAAATTGTAACAGCATGCCGCCATAGACGGAAACACCTCCTAGGTAACACATGAGCCAATCACCACGCCCCTACGCCAGCCTGTACCCACCCACTCTGTGCCCTATATAAACCATGGTATGCGAATGCTCCCATTAAAATCTCCTGATGATTGAGGGAACTCCCTCATGAAACAGGCCTGTAGAGATGAAATAGTCTTGTGATTTTTTTTTCCCACACATACATATATTGCGCTCTACTACGGTATCGAGCACTATTTTTTGGATAACCTTATTAAGACATATATATATATATATATATATATATATATATATATATATATATATGTATATATATATATATATATTAAACATTCAACTGTTTAAGTTGAAGTGGAGTGGTAATTGATTTAGTTTCATGAAGTTTAACTCATGATGCAGTAAGTTGATGATGCGGACACGTTTGTTTCTGGATACTTTCTTTGTCGTGTGTCAGTTGGATTAGTTTGACTTTGGAGGTGCAGTCCTACATGTTGTGCACTGATCACTTCAACGTCGTTTAAAACAAAAATAAAAGTTTGGGATTCGAGTCTTTTTTTGGTCTCCCAGCATCAACAAAAGTAACGCCAGGTTGACCCCTATTTGTGAGTTTGACCCCATTTGTGAGTTTCGGAAAAGGAAGGCCGGCGTTTGGCCTCACAGGTCAAAGGTCATGTAGATCTGTTATCTCAAAGCTGTGTTTGTTGACCAGCGTCTCACTTCCTGTTTCCTCTCGTAAAAAAGAATAGTCGGAAATTCCTGCTCGCCTTCGCGTTGTCCCGCTGCTGTTGCCATAGCAACAGAGGGGAAAGGTCAAGCCCTGTCAACAACAACAACAACAACAACAACAAGGAGGTTTTGGTTTGAGGTCATCAACATGTTGAAGACCAGAACTTTGGTCCCAGGCCATGAATACAAATACAGTTCTTACAAAGTCTGGACAGCCTTCTAGACCACACGTGTCCAAAGTTTTTGTAAGGCTGTAAAAAGACTAGAAGGTGAATACAGAAGTGGAATAAAAGAGCAAGCAGGTGAAATGTAAGGAGAAGAAGTTGGATGTTGACTCTAATAAGACACAACTGACATGCAGATTGTTTTTATTTTAAAACTTTTATTGATCAAAAATAATAATGAATCAACATCAATGTTATGAATTATTGACATATTTAAGGCTCCAAATGACTTCAAATATTGCACTTGGAAATTTTTTTGGGGGAAAATATTGCATGTTTTGTGTTTTCTTTGAACAAAAAGCACATAAAATAAAACAAACAAAAAAATAATAAAAACCTATACTTGACAGATCTAGTTTATTTACAGATTAATAGACTGAATGTAAAAAAACAAAAAACGTGTGATTTACTTTTAACATTTTTATGAGTGGGACCCTTTTGGGTCCCTAAGAACTTTAGTGTGATTTTTATTTTTATTTTTTTACTGTCATTGCTCAAAAAACAATAATGAATCAAAATCAATGTTGTTATGAATTATTGAAATATTTAAGACTTCAATTATCAAATATTACACTTTGAAATATTTTTGGTGTTTTTGCCATAAAAACACGTTTGCTTTGAACAAAAAGGTAATAAAAAAAACAAAAAAAAACAATAACAAAAACTTACAATTGACAGATAGATCTAATGTTAATCTAGATATTCTTAGGTCAAAAACAAAAACAAATAATGTATGAATATTTTGAACACTTATTTTTTGTGCCTTTTTGGATCTCTGAGAATTTGAGTTGGGGTTTTTTTCAACTGTCATCGCTAAAACAATAATGACTCAAAATCAATGTAGTTATGAAGTATTGACATAAATAAGACTCCAAGTACTTCACATCAAATATTGTACTTTGAAATATTTTTTGGGGGGTAAAATATTGCATGTTTTGTGTTTTCTTTGAACAAAAAGCGCATAAAATAAAACAAACAAAAATAATAAAAACCTATACTTGACAGATCTAGTTTATTTACAGATTAATAGACTGAATGTAAAAAAAACCCAAAACATGTGTGACTTACTTTTAACATTTTTTTGAGTGGGACCCTTTTGGGTCCCTAAGAACTTTAGTGTGATTTTTTCTTCTTCTTTTTTTTTACTGTCATTGCTCAAAAAACAATAATGAATCAAAATCAATGTTGTTAT
The DNA here is from genome assembly GCF_033978685.3 of Nerophis lumbriciformis. NCBI lineage: Eukaryota > Metazoa > Chordata > Actinopteri > Syngnathiformes > Syngnathidae > Nerophis > Nerophis lumbriciformis. Next base: position 1,188,318 of record NC_084578.2, on the reverse strand, counting down.
GAATTATTGAAATATTTAAGACTTCAATTAATTCACATCAAATATTACACTTTGAAATATTTTTGGTGTTTTTGCCATAAAACATGTTTGCTTTGAACAAAAAGGTAATAAAAAAAACAATAACAAAAACTTACAATTGACAGATAGATCTAATGTTAATCAAGAGATTCTTAGGTCAAAAACAAAAACAAATAATGTATGAATATTTTGAACACTTATTATTTGTGCCTTTTTGGATCTCTGAGAATTTGAGTTGGGGTATTTTCAACTGTCATCGCTAAAACAATAATGACTCAAAATCAATGTAGTTATGAAGTATTGACATAAATAAGACTCCAAGTACTTCACATCAAATATTGTACTTTGAAATATTTTTTGGGGGGTAAAATATTGCATGTTTTGTGTTTTCTTTGAACAAAAAGCGCATAAAATAAAACAAACAAAAATAATAAAAACCTATACTTGACAGATCTAGTTTATTTACAGATTAATAGACTGAATGTAAAAAAAACCCAAAACATGTGTGACTTACTTTTAACATTTTTTTGAGTGGGACCCTTTTGGGTCCCTAAGAACTTTAGTGTGATTTTTTCTTCTTCTTTTTTTTTACTGTCATTGCTCAAAAAACAATAATGAATCAAAATCAATGTTGTTATGAATTATTGAAATATTTAAGACTTCAATTAATTCACATCAAATATTACACTTTGAAATATTTTTGGTGTTTTTGCCATAAAACATGTTTGCTTTGAACAAAAAGGTAATAAAAAAAACAATAACAAAAACTTACAATTGACAGATAGATCTAATGTTAATCAAGAGATTCTTAGGTCAAAAACAAAAACAAATAATGTATGAATATTTTGAACACTTATTATTTGTGCCTTTTTGGATCTCTGAGAATTTGAGTTGGGGTATTTTCAACTGTCATCGCTAAAACAATAATGACTCAAAATCAATGTAGTTATGAAGTATTGACATAAATAAGACTCCAAGTACTTCACATCAAATATTGTACTTTGAAATATTTTTGGGGGGAAAATATTGCATGTTTTGTGTTTTCTTTGAACAAAAAGCACATAAAATAAAACAAACAAAAAAATAATAAAAACCTATACTTGACAGATCTAGTTTATTTACAGATTAATAGACTGAATGTAAAAAAAACAAAAACGTGTGATTTACTTTTAACATTTTTATGAGTGGGACCCTTTTGGGTCCCTAAGAACTTTAGTGTGATTTTTTTTATTTTTTATTTTTTTTTTACTGTCATTGCTCAAAAAACAATAATGGATCAAAATCAATGTTGTTATGAATTATTGAAATATTTAAGACTTTAATTAATTCACATCAAATATTACACTTTGAAATATTTTTGGTGTTTTTGCCATAAAAATATGTTTGCTTTGAACAAAAAGGTAATAAAAAAAACCCAAAAAAAACTAATAACAAAAACTTAAAATTGACAGATAGATCTAATGTTAATCTAGAGATTCTTAGGTCAAAAACAAATAATGTATGAATATTTTGAACACTTATTATTTGTGCCTTTTTGGATCTCTAAGAATTTGAGTTGGGGTTTTTTCAACTGTCATCGCTAAAACAATAATGACTCAAAATCAATGTAGTTATGAAGTATTGACATAAATAAGACTCCAAGTACTTCACATCAAATATTGTACTTTGAAATATTTTTTGGGGGGTAAAATATTGCATGTTTTGTGTTTTCTTTGAACAAAAAGCGCATAAAATAAAACAAACAAAAATAATAAAAACCTATACTTGACAGATCTAGTTTATTTACAGATTAATAGACTGAATGTAAAAAAACCCCAAAACATGTGTGACTTACTTTTAACATTTTTTTGAGTGGGACCCTTTTGGGTCCCTAAGAACTTTAGTGTGATTTTTTCTTCTTCTTTTTTTTTACTGTCATTGCTCAAAAAACAATAATGAATCAAAATCAATGTTGTTATGAATTATTGAAATATTTAAGACTTCAATTAATTCACATCAAATATTACACTTTGAAATATTTTTGGTGTTTTTGCCATAAAACATGTTTGCTTTGAACAAAAAGGTAATAAAAAAAACAATAACAAAAACTTACAATTGACAGATAGATCTAATGTTAATCAAGAGATTCTTAGGTCAAAAACAAAAACAAATAATGTATGAATATTTTGAACACTTATTATTTGTGCCTTTTTGGATCTCTGAGAATTTGAGTTGGGGTTTTTTCAACTGTCATCGCTAAAACAATAATGACTCAAAATCAATGTAGTTATGAAGTATTGACATAAATAAGACTCCAAGTACTTCACATCAAATATTGTACTTTGAAATATTTTTGGGGGGAAAATATTGCATGTTTTGTGTTTTCTTTGAACAAAAAGCACATAAAATAAAACAAACAAAAAAATAATAAAAACCTATACTTGACAGATCTAGTTTATTTACAGATTAATAGACTGAATATAAAAAAAAACAAAAAACGTGTGATTTACTTTTAACATTTTTATGAGTGGGACCCTTTTGGGTCCCTAAGAACTTTAGTGTGATTTTTTTTTAATTTTTTTTTTTACTGTCATTGCTCAAAAAACAATAATGAATCAAAATCAATGTTGTTATGAATTATTGAAATATTTAAGACTTCAATTAATTCACATCAAATATTACACTTTGAAATATTTTTGGTGTTTTTGCCATAAAAACATGTTTGCTTTGAACAAAAAGGTAATAAAAAAACCCAAAAAAAAACAATAACAAAAACTTAAAATTGACAGATAGATCTAATGTTAATCTAGAGATTCTTAGGTCAAAAACAAATAATGTATGAATATTTTGAACACTTATTATTTGTGCCTTTTTGGATCTCTAAGAATTTGAGTTGGGGTTTTTTCAACTGTCATCGCTAAAACAATAATGACTCAAAATCAATGTAGTTATGAAGTATTGACATAAATAAGACTCCAAGTACTTCACATCAAATATTGTACTTTGAAATATTTTTGGGGGGAAAATATTGCATGTTTTGTGTTTTCTTTGAACAAAAAGCACATAAAATAAAACAAACACAAAATAATAAAAACCTATACTTGACAGATCTAGTTTATTTACAGATTAATAGACTGAATATAAAAAAAAACAAAAAACGTGTGATTTACTTTTAACATTTTTATGAGTGGGACCCTTTTGGGTCCCTAAGAACTTTAGTGTGATTTAAAAAAAAAAAATTTTTTTTACTGTCATTGCTCAAAAAACAATAATGAATCAAAATCAATGTTGTTATGAATTATTGAAATATTTAAGACTTCAATTAATTCACATCAAATATTACACTTTGAAATATTTTTGGTGTTTTTGCCATAAAAACATGTTTGCTTTGAACAAAAAGGTAATAAAAAAAACAATAACAAAAACTTACAATTGACAGATAGATTTGTAAAGTAAATGTGAACAGCCGACATGGGCATCTACATCAACTATATGATTTGCCTGAGAAGCTGGACAGGACACAAAAAAACCCCAAAAAAACAATTGACAGATAGATCTAATGTTAATCTAGATATTCTTAGGTCAAAAACAAAAACAAATAATGTATGAATATTTTGAACACTTATTTTTTGTGCCTTTTTGGATCTCTGAGAATTTGAGTTGGGGTTTTTTCAACTGTCATCGCTAAAACAATAATGACTCAAAATCAATGTACCGGTAGTTATGAAGTATTGACATAAATAAGACTCCAAGTACTTCACATCAAATATTGTACTTTGAAATATTTTTTGGGGGAAAATATTGCATGTTTTGTGTTTTCTTTGAACAAAAAGCGCATAAAATAAAACAAACAAAAAAATAATAAAAACCTATACTTGACAGATCTAGTTTATTTACAGATTAATAGACTGAATGTAAAAAAAACAAAAACATGAGTGGGACCCTTTTGGGTCCCTAAGAACTTTAGTGTGATTTTTTATTTTAATTTTATTTTTTTACTGTCATTGCTCAAAAAACAATAATGAATCAAAATCAATGTTGTTATGAATTATTGAAATATTTAAGACTTCAATTAATTCACATCAAATATTACACTTTGAAATATTTTTGGTGTTTTTGCCATAAAAACATGTTTGCTTTGAACACGCCGTGTTATTGCTGAGGAGCATGTTCGGCAGCGCACACACACTTTATAACACTTTTTAAAAACACTTTAAAACCACTTTTTAAAACCAGTTTAAAATGCGGTTTAAAACAGTTTGAAACAACTTTTTAAAACAGTTTACGCACTTTTTAAAACTGGTTTACAAGCACTTTAAAACACTTTTAATAAAAACAGTTTGAAACCACTCTTTTAAAACAAGCGTGATACCAACTTAAAAACACATTTTAAAATAAAAAAATACTTTTTAAAACAAGTTTAAAACCACTTCAAACCAGTTTGAAACCACGTATCAAAACCAGCTTATTTTTGGGGGGGGAAATATTGCATGTTTTGTGTTTTCTTTGAACAAAAAGCGCATAAAATAAAACAAACAAAAACATAATAAAAGCCTATACTTGACAGATCTAGTTTATTTACAGATTAATAGTAGACTGAATGTAAAAAAAACAAAAACATGTGTGATTTACTTTTAACATTTTTATGAGTGGGACCCTTTTGGGTCCCTAAGAACTTTAGTGGGATTTTTTTTTTTTTTAATTTTTTTTTTTTTTTTTTTTTTACTGTCATTGCTCAAAAAACAATAATGAATCAAAATCAATGTTGTTATGAATTATTGAAATATTTAAGACTTCAATTAATTCACATCAAATATTACACTTTGAAATATTTTTGGTGTTTTTGCCATAAAAACATGTTTGCTTTGAACAAAAAGGTAATAAAAAAAACAAAAAAAAACAATAACAAAAACTTACAATTGACAGATAGATCTAATGTTAATCTAGAGATTCTTAGGTCAAAAACAAAAACAAATAATGTATGAATATTTTGAACACTTATTATTTGTGCCTTTTTGGATCTCTGAGAATTTGAGTTGGGGTTTTTTCAACTGTCATCGCTAAAACAATAATGACTCAAAATCAATGTAGTTATGAAGTATTGACATAAATAAGACTCCAAGTACTGCACATCAAATATTGTACTTTGAAATATTTTTTGTAGAAAATATTTCTTTTTGTGTGTTTTTGACATAAAAAGAAAGTTGTCTTTGACAAAAAGGGTATAAAACAAACATAATGAAAATAAAAAAGTTATAATCGAAGGATGAATCTGAAGTAATAAAATAAAAATAAAAATGTAAGACATATTTTCAACACTTTTATGAGTGGGACCCTTTTGGATCCCTGGAAAGTGGAGCTGTTGAAGGCGGCAATGACTTCACATCAAATATCCATCCATCCTTTTTCTCTCGCTTCTTCCTCATTCCACTTTGAAATATTTGATGGGGAATATCTTGCATATTTGAAAAAAACAACAAAGCTTTCTTTGACAAAAGGGCATAAAACTTAACATAAACTAACTTGATGTTGTCGACCTCTACAGATTTAAGCATCAATAGTAAAAAAGTAATAATTATAGAACTTATTTTTAACATTTTGATGAGTGAGTCTGAGACCCAACTTGAGGAGAACCCTGAAGGTTCAACAATAATCTTTATGGCCGCCGCATGTTCTACTCTCTCAGCATGCGGCCCTCAGTGGAAAAAGTTTGGACACCCCTGATGTGGACTCTGTGGAATGTTCCAGCTGGGAGGACCTTTTTGTGTTGCTAGTAGAGATGCGCGGTTTGCGGACACAACCGCAGAGTCCGCAGATTATCCGCGGATCGGGCGGATGAAATTAAAAAAAATAAGATTTTATCCGCTCGCGGGTCGGGTCGGGTGGATTAATTAGATTTTTTTTTTTTTTTTTTTTTTTTTTTTTGCGGGTGGCAGTTAAACCAATTGGTAAATATATATACATAGTTAAATGTTGTTACCCACATACGAAAAACGAGCAGGCACCTGCAGCATATGCCACAACAGAAGAAAAAAAAAGAAAAGAGATGGACACTTTTACGGAGCGGAGAAGGGACGCCTCGCCGGGGTCCGGGACCGAGGCCCCTTCCCCCGAGAGGGCCCCACCGGGAGCCGTAGCTGAGGCGATCCGCAAGAAGGGCCCGACGCACGTCCAGGGTCACTACCGCGCCCACCGCACCGACACCCCGCCTCGTCCGCCTTTGCCGCGGCCGGCGTCACGCGCAGCAGGTAAGCAGCTTACCTGCCCGCCACCCCCGTGGCCGGGGGCTCGTAACAGGGGTCACTCCGCGCGCAGTGCGCTCACTAAAGGGGTGGGGCTCACCCTGGTTGATATAGAGAGCAGGACGGTGGCCATGGAAGTCGGAACCCGCTAAGGAGTGTGTAACAACCCACCTGCCAAATCAACTAGCCCTGAAAATGGATGGCGCTGGAGCGTCGGGCCCATATACCCGGCCGTCGCCGGCAGCGAGACGCGCTTGGAGGTGCGCTCAGCGCGGCTCCCATATGATTGCGCACTGGTGTGCGTCTGGGTCGTGACAGCGTGGCACGCGAAAGTCTGTGCTGCGTTGGATCAGTCTCCTTTCTTTAACAGGCAAAAGCTTTATAACCTCAGTGAGGTTATAAAGCTTGCGCACCAAACACGAAGCAAGGCCATGGTGCAGGAGAACAAAGGACTTCTTTCATTTAAGGTTTGATAAACCATCAAACTCATTCGTTAAAAGGACTCTATAGTAATATAAAGCAAATTTTTCTGGACATTATCATGCAAGAAAAGTTTATTTTTGGGACCGCGATCACCGCGTAATGATTTTTAAAGGTTGCATTACAAACATTTAACTGTCCCATGTGATCAGACAGTGCGATTGGAAGTCCATGCTCAATTATTGCCTCCGTAAATAAAACTTCGGCATTTATCACATCCAAAGAATCTGTTTGGGCGACGAAAAACGTTGAAAGTTTTCCACTTGTATCGCTAGCAACAGCATTAGACTTGTGTTTTTTTGTCCCAACGTGGTCTTTTACATCCCTAATTCCTCCGTGTCCGAACGAAAAATCTTGTCTGCACAAGGTGCAATTCGCGTAGTTTTCACCCTTTTTTTTTTTTTTAATTAATGAAAAACCCGGAATAGGTTGATGAAAACCTGACTACGCTGGAAGTTAACATTGACATTTTCAGAATTGACCGATATTTTTGCCAAAAGAGTTCCATTTCTACCACGAGCCTCTGCAGCCGCCATCTTGAGATTTATGTCAGCTGCTGCTTGCTTTCTTCATGAATTGTCCTTCCTGCCTGCAGGCCTCCTGGTGGGGGCGCTAGACACAGTGCTGGACTCCAACGCCAGGGTCACGCCCTTCAGGATCCTCCTGCAGGTTCCTGGCTCGCCAATAAGTTGGATCATAGCAAGCGGTGAGTGTGTGTGTGTGTGTGTGTGTGTGTGTGTGTGTGTGTGTGTGTGTGTGTGTGTGTGTGTGTGTGTGTGTGTGTGTGTGTGTGTGTGTGTGTGTGTGGTTTTGAAATGTTTGTGTCCTTCAGGAGCCGCCATGGAGGAAGTGAACAAGCACTGGGACTGGCTGGTCCACAACCTGTTGCACTCACTCTCCGTCTTTGACAACAAGGACGACGTCAGCAACTTTGTCAAAGGGAAAGTGAAGGTAAGAAGCACACTTAACACTTTAACTCCTCCCACCACCACACTGCTAACACTTTAACTCCTCCCACCACCACACTGCCAACACTTTAACTCCTCCCACCACCACACTGCTTACACTTTAACTCCTCCCACCACCACACTGCCAACACTTTAACTCCTCCCACCACCACACTGCCAACACTTTAACTCCTCCCACCACCACACTGCTTACACTTTAACTCCTCCCACCACCACACTGCTTACACTTTAACTCCTCCCACCACCACACTGCCAACACTTTAACTCCTCCCACCACCACACTGCTTACACTTTAACTCCTCCCACTACCACACTGCTTACACTTTAACTCCTCCCACCACCACACTGCTTACACTTTAACTCCTCCCACCACCACACTGCCAACACTTTAACTCCTCCCACCACCACACTGCTTACACTTTAACTCCTCCCACCACCACACTGCTTACACTTTAACTCCTCCCACCACCACACTGCTTACACTTTAACTCCTCCCACCACCACACTGCTTACACTTTAACTCCTCCCACCACCACACTGCCAACACTTTAACTCCTCCCACCACCACCACACTGCCAACACTTTAACTCCTCCCACCACCACACTGCCAACACTTTAACTCCTCCCACCACCAAACTGCCAACACTTTAACTCCTCCCACCACCACACTGCCAACACTAACTCCTCCCACCACCACACTGCTTACACATTAACTCCTCCCACCACCACACTGCTTACACTTTAACTCCTCCCACCACCACACTGCTTACACTTTAACTCCTCCCACCACCACACTGCTTACACTTTAACTCCTCCCACCACAACACTGCTAACACTTTAACTCCTCCCACCACAACACTGCTAACCCTTAAGCTCCTCCCACCACCACACTGCTTACACTTTAACTCCTCCCACCACAACACTGCTAACACTTTAACTCCTCCCACCACAACACTGCTAACCCTTAAGCTCCTCCCACCACCACACTGCTTACACTTTAACTCCTCCCACCACAACACTGCTAACCCTTAAGCTCCTCCCACCACCATACTGCTAACACTTTAACTCCTCCCACCACAACACTGCTAACCCTTAAGCTCCTCCCACCACCACACTGCTTACACTTTAACTCCTCCCACCACAACACTGCTAACACTTTAACTCCTCCCACCACAACACTGCTAACCCTTAAGCTCCTCCCACCACCACACTGCTTACACTTTAACTCCTCCCACCACCACACTGCTTACACTTTAACTCCTCCCACCACCACACTGCTAACACTTTAACTCCTCCCACCACAACACTGCTAACCCTTAAGCTCCTCCCACCACAGGGTCTGATAGCCGAGGAGGTCAGAGGTCGCCAGGCGGCCCAAGAAGACGACCCCGAGAAGTTCAGGGAAGCTCTCCTCAAGTTTGAGCTTCACTTCCACCTTCCTTCGTCCGAGAAGTTGGTGACTTTTTATTCCTGCTCCTGCTGGAAAGGACGAGTTCCTCGCCAAGGTTTCCTCTACCTCAGCATCAACCACATGGCCTTCTACTCCTTCCTGCTGGGCAAAGAAGGTACTACTACAACTAGTACTACTAATAATACTACATCAACCACACGGCCTTCTACTCCTTCCTGCTGGGCAAGGAAGGTACTGCAGGGGGAGGATGAGTAAAACAAACAGTTGATCTCAGACTGAGCTCCGATGGGGGGGCAGTCTGGGGTGAGGAAAAAAACTGGATAGCAAAGCACATGTACAAGTTACGACATACCGGAAGCTGCCAGCTCCATTTTCCGACATACCATGAGAGACCGGGAAGGAGTTTGGATGCAACCCACCAGCCCACCCTGAAACATTTCAGCAGATTACCAAGGAAATTCCCGGCAGGATCCTTGAGGGTGCCAACCAGTCTACATGTGTTTTGTGGACTTGGAGAAGACATTGGACCGTGTCCCTCGGGAAGTCCTGTGGGAGGTGCTCCTAGAGTATGGGGTATGGGACCGTCTGATTGTGGCGGTGAGCTCCCTGTGTGATCAGTGTCAGAGCTTGGGCCGTATTGCGGGTTGTAAGTCGGACCACAGTGAGCTCTAGACCCAGCCAGGGCTGCCCTTTGTCACAATACCGTTTACAACTGCTATGGACAGAATTTCTCGGTGCAGTCAGGGCGTTGAGAGGATCTTGTTTGGTGGCTGCAGGATTAGGTATCTGCTTTTTGAAGATAACGTGGTCCTGATTGTTTCATCTGGCCAGGATCTTCAGCTCTCATTGGATCAGTTCGCAACCGAGTGTGAAGCCACTGGGATGAAAAACAGCGCCTCCAAGTCCGAGTCCATGGTTCTCGCCTGGAAAAATGGTAGAGTGCCACCTCCGGGTTGGGGACGAGATCTTTCACTAGGTGGAGGAATTAAAGTATCTTAGGGTCTTGTTCACGAGTGAGGGAAGAGTGGATCGTGAGATTGACAGGTGGATCGGTGCAGCGTCTGATGACCCTGTATCGGTCCGTGGTGTTGAAGAAGGAGCTGAGCCGGAAGTCAAAGCTCTCAATTTACCAGTTGATCTATGTTCCCATTCTCACATATGGTCATGAGCTTGGGTACTAGCGGCCAAAATGAGTTTCCTAGAGATAGGGTGAGAAGCTCTGTCATCCGGGAGGAGATCAGAGTATAGACACTGCTCCTCCACATGGAGAGGAGCCAGATGAGGTGGTTCAGGCATCTGGTCAGGATGCCACCCGAACGCCTCCCTGAGGAGGTGTTTAGGGCACGTCCGACCGGTAGGAGGCCACGGGGAAGACCTAGGACAGGTTGGAGAGACTATGTCTCCCAGTTGGTCTGGGAACGCCTCGGGATCGCCCGGGAGGAGCTGGACGAAGTTGCTGTGGAAAGAAAACGTTGAGTTAGGCTGCTGCGACCTACTTTGAATACGCGGTACAAGATGGATGGCACAAAAGTTTGAGTGCCCACAGCTCTGCCTGCATCCCCCAAGCATTCGTGGCAACTTTGGGGTACTTTGAACGGCTGCCAGCGTCTTCCAATTTGTGGATACACCAAGGCAAGGCTTACTCCAATCTGCAGATGTTATGATGATTTCTAATAAGTCGATATCTTCAATGTCCTCGACTGAAAGGGAGGCACGCGGCACTCCTCTTCTCCCAAGAGTCCGTCCTGTGTCCAGCAACAACCGTACTGTCAGGACACCCGAAATCTTGTCAATTCTCTTAAGAGGTAAGTTGATCAATTCCATTGTTTAGATTTCGGAGAGCAATGCAGAAAGAGGCTCCAAGAAAGTTAAGACAAAATCAAGAAGCCAGCAGGAGAGACAGGGGAGAGGGAGAGGGAAAGCGTCCGCCTTCGCTGAGTGTCAGAGAGAGAAAGATTCCTATCAGTAATAATAATACATCGATCACATGGCATTGTACTCCTTCCTGCTGGGCAAACTAGTACTAGTACTACTTCCAATAATACTACATCAGTCACACGGTTTTCTACTCCATTGCAGTCAAGTTCATCATTCCCTGGGCGGAGGTGACGCGTCTGGAGCGGATCTCCGGCGGCTTCATGACTGACGCCATCAGGGTGAGCACGCGTCTGCGGCAGAGAGACTTCTCCATGTTCCTGAACCTGGACGAGGCCTACGGCGTGGTGGGCCAGCTGGCAGACATCGCTCTCAGACGGCTGCTGGACAGCGAAGGTCTGGAGCTGGACCGAGTTCTGCAGCAGCCGGCACGCATCACCAAGAGGTCGGTAGTCCGTTTTCTCAGAGTTATTGTGAAATACTGGCTGGAACATTCCGGGGCGTCTAGATCAGGGGGGGTCCAAACTTTTTCCACTGGGGGCCGCACATGTGATATCTTTCATTTTTAAAACCAATACAATAAATATATATATTTAACCCTTAGGGCTGGCTCCCCACATGTTTTGTCCCGGGGTCCCTTAAGGGTTTCAGTCATTAAAATGTTAACAATGTTTTTTTGTCAGGGCTTAAATCTCTAGAACTTTTTTCACCAAGTACCACCCTAGAAAAAACTAGACTCTCCAAATACCAACATTAAAATACAGTAGCGTAGTAGGCCTAAGTATTCATTAAAAACAGGACATAGGTTTTATTGAACAAATATATGTATTATTGTTGTCCACTGTAACATTACAGTTTGAACAGTAACACTGTGTTTGTATATAGGAAAATAACACGCTATACTTTATTCAAGTGATTATTTGGCGGACCACTAGATACAGCCTGCGTACCACTAGTGGTGCACGTACCACGGATTGTTCTAGATCAACTTCAGATCTATTTGTCCATATAAAGTTTGTTTTATATCCTTTTTGTTAAAGAAAACCCTTTTTTTTTATGACAAACACACAAAATTTGCAACATTTTACCCCAAAAAATATTTCAAAGTGTAATATTTGATGTCAAGTAATTGGAGCCCCAAATAGGTCAATCATTTATATAAAAAAAATTGGACTCATTATTTTTTGAGTTATGACAGTTTTAAAGAAAATCACACTGAAAATTCTCAGGGATCCAAGAGTCCCACTCATAAAAGTGTTAAAAATTAGAAACACGTTATTTATTTTTATTACTTTCAACCCATAAATTGCTAGATCAACTTCAGATTTATCCTTTGAATATAAGTTTTTATTATATTTTTGTTTGTTTGTTTTATGCCCTTTTTGTCATAAAAAAGTTATTTTTTATGGCAAACACACAAAATGTGCAATATTTTCTCCCCAAAAACATTTCAAAGTGTAATATTTGATGTGAAGTCATTGGAGCCTAAAATATGTCAATAATTCATAACAACATTGATTTTAATTCATTATTATTTTTCCACTTTAGAAAAAAAAAATCCCACTAAAATTCTCAGGGATCCAAAAGGGTCCCACTCATAAAAGTGTTATAAATAGGTCATACATTGTTTTTAACACTTGTTTTTTTACATTCAAGCTTAAATCTCTAGATCAACTTCAGATGTATCCGTCGATTAATAGTTTTTTTTGTCTTTGTTGTTTGTTTTATTAATTTTTTTTTGTCATAGAAACTTTGTTTTTATGGTAAAAACACAAAATATGCAATATTCCCCCCCCCAAAAAAATATTCAAATGTGTAATATTTGATGTGAAGTAATCAGAGCCTTAAATATGTCAATAATTCATAACATTGATTTTAATGCATTATTATTTTCGAGCAGTGACATTTTGAAAAAATCCTACTAAAATTCCCAGGGATCCAAAAGGGTCCCACTCATAAAAGTGTTAAAAATAGGTCATACATTGTTTTTAACACTTGTTTTTTTACATTCAAGCTTAAATCTCTAGATCAACTTGAGATTTATCCGTCGATTAATAGTTTTTTTTGTCTTTGTTGTTCGTTTTATTCATTTTTTTTGTCATAGAAACTTTGTTTTTATGGTAAAAACACAAAATATGCAATATTCCCCCCCCCCCAAAAAATATTCAAATGTGTAATATTTGATGTGAAGTAATCAGAGCCTTAAATATGTCAATAATTCATAACATTGATTTTAATGCATTATTATTTTCGAGCAGTGACATTTAGAAAAAATCCCACTAAAATTCCCAGGGATCCAAAAGGGTCCCACTCATAAAAGTGTTAAAAATAGTATTGTATTTTTACTTTGAACCCACAAATCTGTAGATTAACTTCAGATCCATCCCCCAATTATAAGTTTTTATTTGTTTGTTTGTTTTATGCCGTTTGTCATAGTAAACTGTTTTTAATGGAAAAAACACAAAATATGGAAAATCTTTCTCACAAAAACATTTCAAAGTGTAATATTTGATGTGAAGTTATTGGAGCCTTAAATATGTCAATAATTCATAACAACATTGATTTTAATTCATTATTATTTTTTAAGCAGTGCCACTTTAGAAAAAAAAAATCCCACTAAAATTCTCAGGGATCCAAAAGGGTCCCACTTATAAAAGTGTTAAAAATAGGTCATTCATTGTTTTTAACACTTGTTTTTTTACTTTCAAGCTTAAATCTCTAGATCAACTTCAGATGTATCCGTCGATTAATAGTTTTTTTTGTCTTTGTTGTTTGTTTTATTCATTTTTTTTTGTCATAGAAACTTTGTTTTTATGGTAAAAATACAAAATATGCAATATTTCCCCCCCCCCAAAAAATATTCAAATGTGTAATATTTGATGTGAAGTAATCAGAGCCTTAAATATGTCAATAATTCATAACATTGATTTTAATGCATTATTATTTTCGAGCAGTGACATTTTGAAAAAATCCCACTAAAATTCCCAGGGATCCAAAAGGGTCCCACTCATAAAAGTGTTAAAAATAGGTCATTCATTGTTTTTAACACTTGTTTTTTTACTTTTAAGCTTAAATCTCTTGATCAACTTCAGATGTATCCGTCGATTAATAGTTTTTTTTGTCTTTGTTGTTTGTTTTATTCATTTTTTTTTGTCATAGAAACTTTGTTTTTATGGCAAAAACACAAAATATGCAATATTTCCCCCCCAAAAAAATATTCAAATGTGTAATATTTGATGTGAAGTAATCAGAGCCTTAAATATGTCAATAATTCATAACATTGATTTTAATGCATTATTATTTTTGAGCAGTGACATTTTGAAAAAATCCCACTAAAATTCCCAGGGATCCAAAAGGGTCCCACTCATAAAAGTGTTAAAAATAGGTCATACATTGTTTTTAACACTTGTTTTTTTACTTTCAAGCTTATATCTCTAGATCAACTTCAGATGTATCCGTCGATCAATAGTTTTTTTTTGTCTTTGTTGTTTGTTTTATTCTTTTTTTTTTTGTCATAGAAACTTAGTTTTATGGTAAAAACACAAAATATGCAATATTTCCCCCCCCAAAAAATATTCAAATGTGTAATATTTTATGTGAAGTAATCAGAGCCTTAAATATGTCAATAATTCATAACATTGATTTTAATGCATTATTATTTTCGAGCAGTGACATTTTGAAAAAATCCCACTAAAATTCCCAGGGATCCAAAAGGGTCCCACTCATAAAAGTGTTAAAAATAGTATTGTAATTTTACTTTGAACCCACAAATCTGTAGATTAACTTCAGATCTATCCCCCAATTATAAGTTTTTATTTGTTTGTTTGTTTTATGCCGTTTGTCATAGTAAACAGTTTTTAATAGAAAAAACACAAAATATGGAATATCTTTCTCACAAAAACATGTCAAAGTGTAATATTTGATGTGAAGTCATTGGAGCCTTAAATATGTCAATCATTCATAACAACATTGACTGTTAACAATTCACCTGTTTTCTCTTTTAATACGCTTTTTATGTTGTTTTTTTAAATAGTATTTTTTACAATGTGTTGGAGGATGTTACAAAATAAACCCACTATGCACTCTCCCTGGCGGAGGTAACAGAACCGTGCGGTCCTCTCTGCAGGGTTCTGGAGGAGCAGGCCCTGAGGGAGTACGTGCTGGCTCTGTTCCGCCTCCCTCGCAGCGAAAGGCTCCACGAGGTGGCGTCGTGCGCGGTGTGGACGCCTCACGCCCGCTGCCACACGGCGGGCACGCTGTACACCACCGACAACTACCTGTGCTTCAGCAGCCGCGAGGAGGGCGAGTGTCTCCTGCTCCTCCCCCTCTACGAGGTCACCTTCTTGACGCCCTGGTTATTTGTCATTAACATCTTCATTCAACACTAATAACCTGAAATAACAAGAAAATATGTATGTATGTGTGTGTGTGTGTATATATATATATATATATATATATATATATACACAGGTAAAAGCCAGTAAATTAGAATATTTTGAAAAACTTGATTTATTTCAGTAATTGCATTCAAAAGGTGTAACTTGTACATTATATTTATTCATTGCACACAGACTGATGCATTCAAATGTTTATTTCATTTAATTTTGATGATTTGAA
Organism: Nerophis lumbriciformis; assembly: GCF_033978685.3. Lineage (NCBI taxonomy): Eukaryota > Metazoa > Chordata > Actinopteri > Syngnathiformes > Syngnathidae > Nerophis > Nerophis lumbriciformis. The sequence continues at coordinate 1,172,728 of NC_084578.2, read as the reverse complement.
GTGGCAACAAATGAAAATCCAAAATTCCGTGTGTCACAAAATTAGAATATTACTTAAGGCTAATACAAAAAAGGGATTTTTAGAAATGTTGGCCAACTGAAAAGTATGAAAATGAAAAATACGAGCATGTACAATACTCAATACTTGGTTGGAGCTCCTTTTGCCTCAATTACTGCGTTAATGCGGCGTGGCATGGAGTCGATGAGTTTCTGGCACTGCTCAGGTGTTATGAGAGCCCAGGTTGCTCTGATAGTGGCCTTCAACTCTTCTGCGTTTTTGGGTCTGGCATTCTGCATCTTCCTTTTCACAATACCCCACAGATTTTCTATGGGGCTAAGGTCAGGGGAGTTGGCGGGCCAATTTAGAACAGAAATACCATGGTCCGTAAACCAGGCACGGGTAGATTTTGCGCTGTGTGCAGGCGCCAAGTCCTGTTGGAACTTGAAATCTCCATCTCCATAGAGCAGATCAGCAGCAGGAAGCATGAAGTGCTCTAAAACTTGCTGGTAGACGGCTGCGTTGACCCTGGATCTCAGGAAACAGAGTGGACCGACACCAGCAGATGACATGGCACCCCAAACCATCACTGATGGTGGAAACTTTACACTAGACTTCAGGCAACGTGGATCCTGTGCCTCTCCTGTCTTCCTCCAGACTCTGGGACCTCGATTTCCAAAGGAAATGCAAAATTTGCTTTCGTCAGAAAACATGACTTTGGACCACTCAGCAGCAGTCCAGCTCTTTTTTTCCTTAGCCCAGGTGAGACGCTTTTCGCGCTGTTTCTTGGTCAACAGTGGCTTGACACGAGGTATGCGGCAGTTGAAACCCATGTCTTTCAAGCGTCTCTTGGTGGTGGATCTTGAAGCACTGACTCCAGCAGCTGTCCACTCCTTCTGAATCTCCCCCACATTTTTGAATGGTTTTTTTTTCACAATCTTGACCAGGGCGCGGTGATCCCTATCGCTTGTACACTTTTTCTGACCACAGTTTTTCCTTCCCTTTGCCTCTCCATTAATGTGTTTGGACACAGAGCTCTGAGAACAGCCAGCCTCTTCAGCAATAACCTTTTGTGTCTTTCCCTCCTTGTGCAATGTGTCGATGGTTGCCTTTTGGACAGCTGTCAAATCTGAAGTCTTCCCCATGTTTGTGTAGGCTTCAGAACTGGACTGAGAGACCATTTAAAGCCCTTTGCAGGTGTTTTGAGTTAATCAGCTGATTAGTTTGTGGCACCAGGTGTCTTAAAAATTTAACCCTTACACAATATTCTAATTTTGTGACACACGGAATTTTGGATTTTCATTTGTTGCCACTTCAAATCATCAAAATGAAATGAAATAAACATTGAATGCATCAGTCTGTGTGCAATGAATAAATATAATGTACAAGTTACACCTTTTGAATGCAATTACTGAAATAAATCTAGTTTTTCAAAATATTCTAATTTACTGGCTTTTACCTGTATATATAGTAGTTAGACAGGTGGGGGAGTGGTTCTGAATAAAAGTCTAGTAGTTAAAGCAAGAAGTGTGTCCCTCCCAGGTGTTGTCGGTGGAGAAGGCGGAGAGCAGCCAGGTGCTACCTGAGCCCATCATAGTGAGCGTGCGCTCCAAGAAGGCCTTCCAGCTGATCCAGCTGCAGGAGAGGGAGCACCTGGTGGAGAGTCTCACCTGTCGACTCAGGTCTCTGCAGCTCAAACAGTCCACCTTCCGCTGGGGCGCACACAACAGGACCGCCTCGGTAAGTGTCCTCCGTCATGTCCACCGTCATGTCCTCCGTTATGTCCACCGTCATGTCCTCCGTCATGTCCTCCGTCATGTCCACCGTCATGTCCTCCGTCATGTCCTCCGTCATGTCCTCCGTCATGTCCACCGTCATGTCCACCGTCATGTCCACCGTCATGTCCACCGTCATGTCCTCCGTCATGTCCACCGTCATGTCCACCGTCATGTCCACCCTCATGTCCTCCGTCATGTCCTCCGTCATGTCCTCCGTCATGTCCTCCGTCATGTCCACCGTCATGTCCACCGTCATGTCGGTTCCTTTTAGCGCTTTGGTTTGCCCCACAGAGCTGCTCCTACTACACCTTCTACTACCATGAGGATGAGGATGAGGAGGAGGTGGAGGAGCAGGTTCTCCGCAACACCGTCAACAGCCAGGCCCTCATCACTGCCTTCCAGCACGCTAGCAACAACAACAACAAGGTACTTTCACTCATTCATCTTCCTTTATTTCAACAACATACTTTCACTCATTCCTTCTTTCATCTTCCTTTGTTTCAACATGGTACTTTCACTCATTCATTCTTCCATCTTCCTTTATTTCAACAACATACTTTCACTCATTCATTCATTCTTTCATCTTCCTTTATTTCAACATGGTACTTTCACTCATTCATTCGTTCTTTCATCTTCCTTTATTTCAAACATGGTACTTTCACTCATTCATTCATTGATTCATTCAACTTCCTTTATGTGAACAAGGTACTTTCACTCATTCATTCATTCATTCATTCATTCATCTTCCTTTATTTCAACAAGGTACTTTCACTCATTCATTCTTTCATCTTCCTTTATTTCAACAACATACTTTCACTCATTCATTCATTCTTTCATCTTCCTTTATTTCAACATGGTACTTTCACTCATTCATTCGTTCTTTCATCTTCCTTTATTGCAACAACATACTTTCACTCATTCATTCAACTTCCTTTATTTGAACAAGGTACTTTCATTCATTCATTCATTCATTCATCTTCCTTTATTTCAACAAGGTACTTTCACTCATTCATTCTTTCATCTTCTTTTATTTCAACATGGTACTTTCACTCATTCATTCTTCCACCTTCCTTTATTTCAACAACATACTTTCACTCATTCATTCAGTCTTTCATCTTCCTTTATTTCAACATGGTACTTTCACTCATTCATTCGTTCTTTCATCTTCCTTTATTTCAACATGGTACTTTCACTCATTCATTCTTCCATCTTCCTTTATTTCAACAACATACTTTCATTCATTCATTCATTCATTCAACTTCCTTTATTTGAACAAGGTACTTTCATTCATTCATTCATTCATTCATTCATTCATCTTCCTTTATTTCAACAAGGTACTTTCACTCATTCATTCTTTCATCTTCCTTTATTTCAACAACATACTTTCACTCATTCATTCATTCTTTCATCTTCCTTTATTTCAACATGGTACTTTCCCTTATTCATTCATTCATGCATTCGTTCATTAATTCATTCATCTTCCTTTATTTCAACAAGGTTCATTCATTCATTTATTCATTCATTCATTTTCCTTTATTTGAACAAGGTACTTTCATTCCTTTGCATTCATTTTCTTTTATATAAACACAGTATTTTCACTCACTCGTTCACTCAACTTCCTTTATTTCATTCATTAATTTTCCGTTATTTCAGCAAGGTACTTTCACATATTCATTCATTAATTTTCCTTTATTTGAACAAGGTACTTTCACTCATTCATTCATTCATCTTCCTTTATTTCAACAAGGTGCTTTCACTCATTCATTCATTCAACTTCCTTTATTCAACAACATACTTTCATTCATTCATTTTCCTTTATTTGAACAAGGTACTTTCATACATTCATGCGTTCATCTTCCTTTATTTCAACAAGGTACTTTCATTCATTCATTCATTAATTTTCCTTTATTTGAACAAGGTACTTTCACTCATCCATTCATTCATCTTCCTTTATTCCAACAAGGTACTTTCACTCATTCATTCATTCAACTTCCTTTATTCAACAACATACTTTCATTCATTCATTTTCCTTTATTTGAACAAGGTACTTTCATACATTCATGCGTTCATCTTCCTTTATTTCAACAAGGTACTTTCATTCATTCATTCATTCATCTTCCTTTATTTAAACAAGGTACTTCATTCATTCATTCATTTGTGTATTAATTTATTAATTTGTTTATTCATTACTTTTCCTTAATTTGAACAAGGTACTTTCATTCATTCATTTATTTATTAATTTTTTCATTCATTTATTCATTCATTTTCCTTAATTTGAACACGGTACTTTCATTCATTAATTCATTCATTTATTCATTAATTTTCATTCATTTGAACAAGGAACTTTCATTCATTTTCATTCATTTTTAACACTCTACTTTTATTCATTTATTAATTCATTCATTTTCCTTTTTTTAAACAAGGTACTTTCTATCATTTATTCATTTTCCTTCATTTAAACAGTTCTTTCATTTATTTATTCATTTATTCATTTATTCATTTTCCTTTATTCCAACAAGGTACTTTCATTCATTCATTTTCTTTTATATGAACAAGGTACTTTACCTCATTCATTCACTCAATCATTCATGTATTCATTCATTCAAGGTACTTTCATTCATTCATTCATTCATTTTCCTTCATTTAAATAAAGTAGTTTCTCTGATAACACGATGAACTTTTTTATGTGATCAATGTTTGAATATTCATAAGCAGATAAAAGAGGAAAGGTCACCTGGGCAGGTTTTGGGTTTTTTCCAAAGGGACCGTAGTCAGACCCATGTGGTCTGTAAAGGATGCAAGGCAAGAGCGCTAACACCACACCACGCTCACCCTTTAGAGCACTGCAGAAAAGAGTTCTTCTCACATGTTTACATTTTCTTACACCATATGAAGCATTTCTTGCATATTTTTAAGAGCTTCTTGTTACATTTACAAATCATTCCTGAAACAATACAAAAGTGTTGCTTTTATAGTATTATTAGTATTTTAGTACTTATTGTATTATTATTATTTTAGTACTTCATTGAACATAGACAACAACCTTTTCCACCCAGCAAGACAAAACACATTTTGTGTGTTTGTTCAGAACATTTTGTGTGTTTGTTCAGAACATTGAGGCGGCGAAGGAGCGACTGTGGGAAGATCATTTCATGGAGTTCGGCCGTGGCGTCCACATGTTCCGCACTGAGAAGGTCCAGAGGCTGGTTGCCATGGGGATACCTGAGTCTCTGCGGGGCGAGCTGTGGATGACGCTGTCAGGTAACATGAAGAAACATCAATGGACGCCATGGACGTTGACTTTGACACTCCGACAGACGCCACCTCCGACCTGGAGACCCACCAGGGTTACTACGCCAGCCTGGTCCACAAGTCCATGGGTCAGAGCAGCTTGGCCACCGAGGAGATCGAGCGAGACCTCCACCGCTCCCTGCCGGACCATCCCGCCTTCCAGAACCCCACCGGCATCGCGGCGCTCAGACGCGTTCTCACCGCCTACGCTCACCGCAACCCCAAGATCGGGTACTGCCAGGTATTACTAGGAGGAGTTCTGGGAGAGTATTGACTGGACTGGAACATCCAAAGTCCAAATGTTTTTTTATTATATCAAATAAATAGCCTTCAATAAAAGAAAAAAATCATTTTTTAACCAGGTGTATGTATACATACAGGTAAAAGCCAGTAAATTAGAATATTTTGAAAAACTTGATTTATTTCAGTAATTGCATTCAAAAGGTGTAACTTGTACATTATATTTATTCATTGCACACAGACTGATGCATTCAAATGTTTATTTCATTTAATTTTGATGATTTGAAGTGGCAACAAATGAAAATCCAAAATTCCGTGTGTCACAAAATTAGAATATTACTTAAGGCTAATACAAAAAAGGGATTTTTAGAAATGTTGGCCAACTGAAAAGTATGAAAATGAAAAATATGAGCATGTACAATACTCAATACTTGGTTGGAGCTCCTTTTGCCTCAATTACTGCGTTAATGCGGCGTGGCATGGAGTCGATGAGTTTCTGGCACTGCTCAGGTGTTATGAGAGCCCAGGTTGCTCTGATAGTGGCCTTCAACTCTTCTGCGTTTTTGGGTCTGGCATTCTGCATCTTCCTTTTCACAATACCCCACAGATTTTCTATGGGGCTAAGGTCAGGGGAGTTGGCGGGCCAATTTAGAACAGAAATACCATGGTCCGTAAACCAGGCACGGGTAGATTTTGCGCTGTGTGCAGGCGCCAAGTCCTGTTGGAACTTGAAATCTCCAAACCATCACCCAACCATGCAAATTTTGCATTTCCTTTGGAAATCGAGGTCCCAGAGTCTGGAGGAAGACAGGAGAGGCACAGGATCCACGTTGCCTGAAGTCTAGTGTAAAGTTTCCACCATCAGTGATGGTTTGGGGTGCCATGTCATCTGCTGGTGTCGGTCCACTCTGTTTCCTGAGATCCAGGGTCAACGCAGCCGTCTACCAGCAAGTTTTAGAGCACTTCATGCTTCCTGCTGCTGACCTGCTCTATGGAGATGGAGATTTCAAGTTCCAACAGGACTTGGCGCCTGCACACAGCGCAAAATCTACCCGTGCCTGGTTTACGGACCATGGTATTTCTGTTCTAAATTGGCCCGCCAACTCCCCTGACCTTAGCCCCATAGAAAATCTGTGGGGTATTGTGAAAAGGAAGATGCAGAATGCCAGACCCAAAAACGCAGAAGAGTTGAAGGCCACTATCAGAGCAACCTGGGCTCTCATAACACCTGAGCAGTGCCAGAAACTCATCGACTCCATGCCACGCCGCATTAACGCAGTAATTGAGGCAAAAGGAGCTCCAACCAAGTATTGAGTATTGTACATGCTCATATTTTTCATTTTCATACTTTTCAGTTGGCCAACATTTCTAAAAATCCCTTTTTTGTATTAGCCTTAAGTAATATTCTAATTTTGTGACACACGGAATTTTGGATTTTCATTTGTTGCCACTTCAAATCATCAAAATTAAATGAAATAAACATTTGAATGCATCAGTCTGTGTGCAATGAATAAATATAATGTACAAGTTACACCTTTTGAATGCAATTACTGAAATAAATCAAGTTTTTCAAAATATTCTAATTTACTGGCTTTTACCTGTATGTATATATGTATGTATGTATTTACTGTATGTACTCATATATGTGTGTGTGTATATATATATATATACACATGTTCTTGTTGGTTCTGAGGACTTTGGAGGTTGTACTTCAGCGCACGTTAGCGTGTAAATGATGAAGTGTTAATGTTTGACATGTGTGATGTAGTCCATGAACATCCTGGCCTCGGTGCTGCTGCTCTACGCCAAAGAAGAAGAAGCCTTCTGGCTGCTGGTGGCCGTCTGTGAGCGCATGCTGCCTGACTACTTCAACCGCCGCGTCATAGGTGAGAAAACTATCATAATCATAACCATAATCATAATTATACTTATAATCATCATAATAATAATCTTCATCATCATAATCACCATAATCGTAATCACAATAATCATAGTCATAATCATAATTATAATCATAATCACATAATCATAATAGTCGTAATCGTATTAATAATCACAGTAATAATAGTCATAATCATAATAGTCATAATCTTAATCATAATAAGAGTCATAATAATAATAATAATAACCATAACAATGATAATCATAATACTTACAATAATCATAATAATACTTACAATAATCATAATAATCATAATCGTAATCACAATAATTATAGTCATAATAATATTATAATCATAATCATCATAATCATAATAGTCGTAATCGTATTAATAAGCACAGTAATCATAATAATTATAATCATAATAGTCATAATCATAATCATGATAATAGTCATAATCATAATAACAATAATAACCATAACAATGATAATCATAATAATACTTACAATAATCATAATAATAATCCTCATCATCATAATCAATATAATCATAATCATCATAATAGTAATCACAATAATCATGATATCCGTCCATCCATTTTCAACCGCGTGTCCCTTTCATAATCATAATTATAATCATAATAGTCGTAATCATATTAATCATAATCACAGTAACCCTAATAATCATAATCATAATAGTCATAATCATAATAATAATAACCATAACCATGATAATCATAATAATACTTATAATAATCCTAATAAGCTAATGAAAGAAGGCAAGGTAGTGTTTCTAAACATGTAGTGCTTTATGTGGTGGGAGGGTCTTGATCGTCTCATTTGCATAATTGGCCGTGACACATGTGTGTCATTCACTAAAAAAGGTTCAAAAGATGATATTTAGTTATTCAAATCAGCTATGATGTCATTTTATGTTTGCTGACTTGTTGGGTTCATTAGATCTCTGCAAGGTCACACACTCCTGACAAAAACCAGGTCACACTCTGTACATGTGAATTTATATAGCCCTTTTCTCTAGTGACTCAAAGCACTTTACATAGTGAAAGGCAATATCTAAGTTCCATTTAAAGCAGTGTGGGTGGCACTGGGAGCAGGTGGGTCAAGTGTCTTGCCCAAGGACACAACGGCAGTGACTAGGATGGCAGAAGCGGGGATCGAACCTGGAACCCTCAAGTTGCTGGTACGGCCACTCTACCAACCAAGCTATACCCACTTCCACAATGGTTTTTTAACAATGAGTCCTTTTTGGGGAAACCCTGAGACATTTAAGGATGAGTTCTGTTAGGGGAACCATGAGACCTTAAGGATGAGTCATTTTGGGAGGGACCATAAGACCCTCAGGGGTTTAAGTCCTCTTTGTGGTGAGTCTGGACTTTCTTGTTTCCAAGTAGATTGGACCTTGGCCTAAGCCACATTTCCCAAGTACCCAAATTGGTCTGAGGAGGTTGTCATTCCCTTTGGCTGGACTGAACGCTGCCACGCCTCACCCAGGCCTGGGTACACAATAACATACTTTTAAAGGCACCGACCAAATCCCGTCTGTACTACCGTGCGTTTACCATAGATAGGCTACTATTAGCATTAGTGAGTTTACATGGCGAGTTGAACAATGTGTTGATGAAAACTACAGCTAAGATGAATGTCACAATCAAACAGCCCACTACTTACATTATACACACTTTGTAGGGCGCAACAACCCGCCACAAATAAATGAATGTACGACAACGCAGGAGCCCAAGTGGATCAGTCGGTGTTCGAGCAGCTGATCCGCGAGCGTCTTCCTGAGCTGGCCGAGCACTTCCCCGACCTGTCCACCCTGTCCTCGGTCTCGCTGTCCTGGTTCCTCACCATCTTCGTCAGCGTCATGCCCTTCCACAGCGCCGTCTGCGTGGTGGACTGCTTCTTCTTCCACGGCATCAAGGCCATCTTCCAGCTGGGCCTGGCCGTGCTGGAGGCCACCTGCCAGCTGCTGCTTGGCAGCTGTGACGACGGACACGCCCTCATGGTCCTCACCAGGTGTGTTGTCGCCCTCACAGTCCACCTTCACGAGGTCTCAACCTTGGCTTTTGCCGCCTTGCAGTTTTCTGGAGCACGTCAACCGTGAGGATTCATCCTCTCAACCTCCCGCGGACCAAGTCCACGTGACTCAGCTCATCAACGACGCCCTGGAGGTGAGTCCGCTGCCACGCTGCGGAGCTAATAGTAGAAGGAGGTTGCCTACAGCCGCAGCTGCTTTCTGAGCTTTCCAACAGAGACGTTCATGGTAGCGCTTCATGACGTCGACAATTGTGTTGTTTTGTGTGTCAGAGGTTTGGAGACTTGACCGTAAGGAAGATCGAGAGACTGCGCTGCCACCACAGGATTCAAGTCCTGCAGGCCCACGAGGACACCACCAAAGAGAACACGGTGAGGAAGTCCTTCTTCTTCTCCTATGACTGATATGTTGTGTGTTGTTGTTGTTGTGTTTATGAGTGATCTGTTGTGTGTTGTTGTTGTGTTTATGACTGATTTGTTGTGTCGTTTTTGTTCTGTTTATGAGTGATATGTTGTCGTCTTCTTTGAGTGACATGTTGTGTGTCGTTGTTTGAGTGATATCTTGTGTGTTGTTGTATTTGAGTGATATATTGTGTTGTGTGTTATTGTAGTCATAAGTCATATTGTGTGTTGTCCTCATAAGTGACATTTTGTGGTGTTGTCGTCATAAGTGATATTTTGTGTTGTTGTCGTCATAAGTGATATATTGTGTGTTATTTTCGTCATAAGTGATATTGTGTGTTGTCGTCGTCATAAGTGATATTGTGTGTTGTCGTCATAAGTGATTAATTGTGTGTTGTTGTCGTCATAAGGGATATTTTGTGTTGTCGTTGTCATAAGTGATATTGTGTGTTGTCGTCGTCATAAATGATATTGTGTGTTGTCGTCGTCATAAGTGATACATTGTGTGTTGTTGTCGTCATAAGTGATATTTTGTGTTGTTGTCATAAGTGATATTTTGTGTGTTGTTGTCGTTATAAGTGGTATTGTGTGTTGTCATAAATTATATTTTGTGTTGTTGTCATAAGTGGTATTGTGTGTTGTTGTCATAGGTGATATTTTGTGTTGTTGTCGTCACAAGTGATATTTTGTGTGGTCGTCATATGTGGTATTTTGTGTGTTGTTGTCGTCATAAGTGATATTGTTGTCATAAGTGATATTTTGTGTTGTTGTCGTCATAAGTGATATTTTGTGTTGTTGTTGTCATAAGTGATATTGTGTGTTGTTGTTGTCATAAGTGATATTGTGTGTTGTTGTCATCATAAGTGGTATTTTATGTTGTCGTCGTCATAAGTGATATTTTGTGTTGTTGTTGTCATAAGTGATATTTTGTGTTGTTGTTGTCATAAGTGATATTGTGTGTTGTTGTCGTCATAAGTGATATTGTGTGTTGTTGTCGTCATAAGTGATATTTTGTGTTGTTGATGTCATAAGTGATATTTTGTGTTGTTGTTGTCATAAGTGATATTGTGTGTTGTTGTCGTCATAAGTGATATTTTATGTTGTCGTCGTCATAAGTGATATTTTGTGTTGTTGTTGTCATAAGTGATATTTTGTGTTGTCGTCATAAGTGATATTTTGTGTTGTTGTTGTCATAAGTGATATTTTATGTTGTCGTTGTCATAAGTGATATTTTGTGTTGTCGTTGTCATAAGTGATATTTTGTGTTGTTGTTGTCATAAGTGATATTTTGTGTTGTTGTTGTCATAAGTGATATTTTATGTTGTCGTTGTCATAAGTGATATTTTGTGTTGTCGTTGTCATAAGTGATATTTTGTGTTGTTGTTGTCTTAAGTGATATTTTGTGTTGTTGTAGTCATAAGTAATATATTTTATGTTGTCGTTGTCATAAGTGATATTGTGTGTTGTTGTCGTCATAAGTGATATTTTGTGTTGTTGTTGTCATAAGTGATATTTTGTGTTGTTGTCGTAAGTGATATTTTGTGTTGTTGTCATAAGTGATATTTTGTGTTGTTGTTGTCATAAGTGATATTGTGTGTTGTTGTCGTCATAAGTGATATTTTGTGTTGTTGTTGTCATAAGTGATATTGTGTGTTGTTGTCGTTGTTATAAGTGCTGTTTTGTGTTGTTGTAGTTGCGATTGGTAGCAGCAGAAGTGTGCATGTGTGCAGACACGCTGGCGGACATTTACGATCTCTTTAAGGTAAGCGTGACGTCGGCTGGTGTTTCCAAGATGGCCGCTAAGCTAAGCTAACGTAGCGGCGTGCGTGCGTGCGTCCCTCAGACGGAGCATTTCATCAGCCTGTATTGGGGCGACAGCAGCATGGCGGCGGCAGCTCAGGCGGCGTCATGGAGCCGCGGCGTGTCCTGCCTGGAGCGTCAGTACCGACTGGACCGCCCGCAGTTCAAGAGTCTGTACGGGCTGCTGGCGCCGTGGGCCGGGGAATCAAACCATCACGCTGACACGCTGGCCGACCGCACCTTCACGCTGCTGGACCAGGACCAGGACTGTCTGGTCACCTTCAGGGACTTTGCTGCCTGGCTGGGTGGGTCCCTTTAATGTCTTCTCTTATATCTCACCATGTCTTCTCTTATATCTCACCATGGCTTCTCTTACATCTCATCATGGCTTCTCTTACATCTCATCATGGCTTCTCTTATATCTCATCATGGCTTCTCTTGCATCTCATCATGGCTTCTCTTACATCTCACCATGGCTTCTCTTATATCTCATCATGGCTTCTCTTACATCTCACCATGGCTTCTCTTATATCTCATCATGGCTTCTCTTATATCTCACCATGGCTTCTCTAATATCTCATCATGGCTTCTCTTATATCTCATCATGGCTTCTCTTATATCTCATCATGGCTTCTCTTATATCTCACCATGGCTTCTCTAATATCTCATCATGGCTTCTCTTATATCTCATCATGGCTTCTCTTACATCTCATCATGGCTTCTCTTACATCTCATCATGGCTTCTCTTATATCTCATCATGGCTTCTCTTACATCTCATCATGGCTTCTCTTATATCTCACCATGGCTTCTCTTATATCTCACCATGGCTTCTCTTATATCTCATCATGGCTTCTCTTATATCTCACCATGGCTTCTCTAATATCTCATCATGGCTTCTCTTATATCTCATCATGGCTTCTCTTATATCTCATCATGGCTTCTCTTATATCTCACCATGGCTTCTCTAATATCTCATCATGGCTTCTCTTATATCTCATCATGGCTTCTCTTACATCTCATCATGGCTTCTCTTACATCTCATCATGGCTTCTCTTATATCTCATCATGGCTTCTCTTACATCTCACCATGGCTTCTCTTATATCTCATCATGGCTTCTCTTATATCTCATCATGGCTTCTCTTACATCTCATCATGGCTTCTCTTACATCTCATCATGGCTTCTCTTATATCTCATCATGGCTTCTCTTATATCTCACCATGGCTTCTCTTACATCTCATCATGGCTTCTCTTATATCTCATCATGGCTTCTCTTACATCTCACCATGTCTTCTCTTATATCTCACCATGGCTTCTCTTACATCTCATCATGGCTTCTCTTATATCTCATCATGGCTTCTCTTACATCTCATCATGGATTCTCTTATATCTCATCATGGCTTCTCTTATATCTCATCATGGCTTCTCTTATGTCTCATCATGGCTTCTCTTATATCTCACCATGGCTTCTCTAATATCTCATCATGGCTTCTCTTATATCTCACCATGGCTTCTCTTATATCTCGTCATGGCTTCTCTCACATCTCATCATGGCTTCTCTTATATCTCATCATGGGTTCTCTTACATCTCATCATGGCTTCTCTTACATCTCATCATGGCTTCTCTTATATCTCATCATGGGTTCTCTTGCATCTCATCATTGCTTCTCTTATTTCTCATCATGGCTTCTATTACATCTCATCATGGCTTCTCTTATATCTCACCATGGCTTCTCTTATATCTCATCATGGCTTCTCTTATATCTCACCATGGCTTCTCTTATATCTCATCATGGCTTCTCTTACATCTCATCATGGCTTCTCTTATATCTCATCATGGCTTCTCTTACATCTCATCATGGCTTCTCTTATATCTCATCATGGCTTCTCTTATATCTCATCATGGGTTATCTTACATCTCATCATGGCTTCTCTTACATCTCATCATGGCTTCTCTTATATCTCATCATGGCTTCTATTTTATCTCATCATGGTTTCTCTTATATCTCAACCTGGCTTGTCTTATATCTCATCATGGCTTCTCTTATATCTCATCGTGGCTTCTCTTACATCTCATCATGGCTTCTCTTACATCTCATCATGGCTTCTCTTATATCTCATCATGGCTTCTCTTACATCTCATCATGGCTTCTCTTACATCTCATCATGGCTTCTCTTACATCTCATCATGGCTTCTCTTACATCTCATCATAAGTTCTCTTACATCTCATCATGGGTTCTCTTACATCTCATCTTGGGTTCTCTTACATCTCATCGTGGGTTGTCTTATATCTCATCATCAGGTTATCCTATATCTCATCATCGGGTTCTCCTATATCTCATCATCGGGTTCTCCTATATCTCATCATCGAGTTCTCCTATATCTCATCATGGGTTCTCTTATATCTCATCGGGTTCTCCTTTATCTCATCATGGGTTCTCCTATATCTCATCATGGGTTCTCTTATATCTCATCGGGTTCTTCTTTATCTCATCATGGGTTATCCTATATCTCATCATGGGTTCTCTTATATCTCATCGGGTTCTCCTTTATCTCATCATGGGTTCTCCTATATCTCATCATGGGTTCTCCTATATCTCATCATGGGTTCTCCTATATCTCATCATGGGTTCTCTTATATCTCATCGGATTCTCCTATATCTCATCATGGGTTCTCTTATATCTCATCGGATTCTCCTATATCTCATCATGGGTTCTCTTGATATATTTCAATGAAATGAAAATATTTTACTTGCAGAGAATGATTCCTACTTTGCAACGAGTTCATGAAAAAATCTTTAAAGTCATAGAACTTAGTACTTGACACATGCTAACTGTTAGCATGCTAACATTTTTGGCCAATTGTTCTGCTGTTTAGCCCAGGGTCCTATAACTTGGTCATTGACATATGCTGTTAGCATGCTAGCATTAGCTTGCTAATTGTGTTAGCTGATTTTGTTGCCGTACACCTCAGAGTCATATAACTTAGCGAGCGATATAAGATAACTGTTAGCATGCTAACTTTTTGGGCAATTTTTTTCTAGCATTTACCCTAGTTGTGTAACTTCGTACTTGGCAAATGTTAACTGTTAGCATGCTAAATTTTGTTTTGTTTACCAATTTTGCAACTGTTTACCCTAGAGTCCTATAACGTGGTGCTTGACATATGCTAACATTAGCTTGCTAACTTTGTTAGCGGATTTTCTTGTCGTACACCTCAAAGTCGTATAACTTGGCAAGTGATACATGCTAACTGCTAGCATACATTTTTGGGCTATTGACCAATCTAAGTCTTTACTAGATGTGACCAAACTAAGTAAAGACTTAATTTGTTCACATCTAGTCTTAGGCTAAGATTGGTCACATCTAGTCTTAGATTTAGTTTGGTCACATCTAGTCTTAGACTTACATTGATCACATCTAGTCTTAGACTTAGATTGGTCACATCTAGTCTTAGACTTAGATTGGTCACATCTAGTCTTAGACTTACATTGGTCACATCTAGTCTTAGATTTAGTTTGGTCACATCTAGTCTTAGACTTACATTGATCACATCTAGTCTTAGACTTAGATTGATCACATCTAGTCTTAGATTTAGTTTGGTCACATCTAGTCTTAGACTTACATTGATCACATCTAGTCTTAGACTTAGATTGATCACATCTAGTCTTAGACTTGGATTGATCACATCTAGTCTTAGACTTAGATTGATCACATCTAGTCTTAGACTTAGATTGGTCACATCTAGTCTTAGACTTAGATTGGTCACATCTAGTCTTAGACTTACATTGGTCACATCTAGTCTTAGATTTAGTTTGGTCACATCTAGTCTTAGACTTACATTGATCACATCTAGTCTTAGACTTAGATTGATCACATCTAGTCTTAGACTTAGATTAATCACATCTAGTCTTAGACTTAGATTAATCACATCTAGTCTTAGACTTAGATTGATCACATCTAGTCTTAGACTTAGATTGGTCACATCTAGTCTTAGACTTACATTGATCACATCTAGTCTTAGACTTACATTGATCACATCTAGTCTTGGACTTAGATTGGTCACATCTAGTCTTAGACTTAGATTGGTGACATCTAGTCTTAGACTTAGATTGGTCACATCTAGTCTTAGACTTAGATTGGTCACATCTAGTCTTGGACTTAGATTGATCACATCTAGTCTTAGACTTAGATTGGTCACATCTAGTCTTGGATTTAGATTAATCACATCTAGTCTTAGACTTAGATTGGTCACATGTAGTATTAGACTTAGATTGGTCACATGTAGTATTAGTCTTAGCTTGATCACATCTAGTATTAGACTTAGATTGATCACATCTAGTCTTAGACCTAGATTGCTCACATCTAGTCTTGGACTTAGATTGATCACATCTAGTCTTAGACTTAGATTGGTCACATCTAGTCTTGGATTTAGATTGGTCACATCTAGTCTTGGACTTAGATTGGTCACATCTAGTATTAGACTTAGATTGGTCACATCTAGTATTAGACTTAGATTGGTCACATCTAGTCTTGGATTTAGATTGGTCACATCTAGTCTTGGAGTTAGATTGGTCACATCTAGTATTAGACTTAGATTGATCACATCTAGTCTTAGACTTAGATTGGTCACATCTAGTCTTGGACTTAGATTGATCACATCTAGTCTTAGACCTAGATTGATCACATCTAGTCTTAGACTTAGATTGGTCACATTTAATCTTAGACTTAGATTGATCACCTTTAGTCTTAGACTTGGATTGATCACATCTAGTCTTAGACTTAGATTGGTCACATCTAGTCTTAGACTTAGATTGATCACATCTAGTCTTAGACTTAGATTGATCACATCTAGTCTTGGACTTAGATTGGTCACATCTAGTCTTAGATTGGTCACATCTAGTCTAGTGGTTGGTACCGAAACCCCAAATATTGATACTCCAAAACCAGAAGGGTGTGCCTTTTTTAGCCAATTTTGCCGCCTTAGACCTCAGTTATATAACTTGGTAAGTGACATATGCTAACTGTTAGCATGCTAGCTTTTTTATTTTTAGCTAACTTGACTGCCATACACCTCAGTCATGTAACATGGTAAGTAACATATGCTAAGTGTTAGCATGTTAGCTTTTTTTTTAGCCAATTTTTCCGCCGTACACCTGATAGTCATATAACTTGGTAGTTGACATAAGTTAACTGTTGGCTTTTTAACCTTAGCATGCTAACTTTGTTAGCCAATTTTCTATGACACTTGCCAACTGCTAGCATGCTGACTTTTTTATAGCTAATGTTTGCATGTTTTGGCCCTAGAGTCGTATAACTTGGTCACATTCTATTTGTCAGCATGCTAACGTTAGCATTTTGGTTGAACTCTTGCATATCCGCGACTTGTGACACGCAAATGATTAATCAGGAGTTAACTAGGAACAATTGAATCATTTCAATGTAGTACTTCTGGGTATTATTAGTGTATTATTACAGTAACACATTTCAATGTAGTACTGCTGGGTATTATTAGTGTATTATTGCAGTAATACATTTCAATGTAGTACTGCTGGGTATTATTAATGTATTATTGCAGTAATACATTTCAATGTAGTACTGCTGGGTATTATTAGTGTATTATTGCAGTAATACATTTCAATGTAGTACTGCTGGGTAATATTAGTGTATTATTGCAGTAACACATTTCAATGTAGTACTGCTGGGTATTATTAGTGTATTATTGCAGTAATACATTTCAATGTAGTACTGCTGGGTATTATTAGTGTATTATTGCAGTAACACATTTCAATGTAGTACTGCTGGGTAATATTAGTGTATTATTGCAGTAACACATTTTAATGTAGTACTGCTGGGTAATATTAGTGTATTATTGCAGTAACACATTTCAATGTAGTACTGCTGGGTAATATTAGTGTATTATTGCAGTAATACATTTCAATGTAGTACTGCTGGGTAATATTAGTGTATTATTGCAGTAATACATTTCAATGTAGTACTGCTGGGTATTATTAGTGTATTATTGCAGTAATACATTTCAATGTAGTACTGCTGGGTATTATTAGTGTATTATTGCAGTAACACATTTCAATGTAGTACTGCTGGGTATTATTAGTGTATTATTGCAGTAATACAGTTCAATGTAGTACTGCTGGGTATTATTAGTGTATTATTGCAGTAATACAGTTCAATATAGTACTGCTGAGTAATATTAATGTATTATTGCAGTAATATATTTCAATGTAGTACGTCTGGGTATTATTAGTGTATTATTGCAGTAATACATTTCAATGTAGTACGTCTGGGTATTATTAGTGTATTATTGCAGTAATACAGTTCAATGTAGTACTGCTGGGTATTATTAGTGTATTATTGCAGTAATACATTTCAATGTAGTACTGCTGGGTATTATTAGTGTATTATTGCAGTAATACAGTTCAATGTAGTACTGCTGGGTATTATTAGTGTATTATTGCAGTAATACATTTCAATGTAGTACTGCTGGGTAATATTAGTGTATTATTGCAGTAATACATTTCAATGTAGTACTGCTGGGTAATATTAGTGTATTATTGCAGTAACACATTTCAATGTAGTACTGCTGGGTATTATTAGTGTATTATTGCAGTAATACAGTTCAATGTAGTACTGCTGGGTATTATTAGTGTATTATTGCAGTAATACATTTCAATGTAGTACTGCTGGGTATTATTAGTGTATTATTGCAGTAATACATTTCAATGTAGTACTGCTGGGTAATATTAGTGTATTATTGCAGTAATACATTTCAATGTAGTACTGCTGGGTATTATTAGTGTATTATTGCAGTAACACATTTCAATGTAGTACTGCTGGGTATTATTAGTGTATTATTGCAGTAATACATTTCAATGTAGTACTGCTGGGTATTAGTAGTGTATTATTGCAGTAATACAGTTCACACAGAGGTTTTTTTTGGAGTTTTGTGAATGTAAAAGTTGGTGATGTCAAAAATGTAATACACACTTAAAAACTCACTCCTAAAATTGCCAAAGTAATTGAATAAAAATCCCTAAATAATCTTGAATATTGTAAATGATGTCTGCCCTCAGACACTTTGTACTACGGCGAGCTGAACGAGAGGATCAAGCTGCTCTACCGCCTCCACTTACCTCCAGGTTGGTGGCCTGAACCTAGACCTAGACCGTGACCTGAACCTAGACCTAGGCCTGAACCCGCCCTTGTGTCTCCAAGCCCTGACTGCAAGCGAGGACTTGTCGTCTCTGATGCCGGGTGTGTCCACCAGCAGACCTTTGTACGTGAAGGTGGCCTCAGGTGTGTGTCAGGTACAGTAGGCTGATTGGCGTGTTGCTACCAACTGATGGGTGGTGTCTGCTGAAGGACTTGGTGATGGACAGGAGGTGAAGGACTACCAGGAGCAGCTGAAGCAGATGCTGCAGGACTTGGTGGTGGACAAGGAGAAAGATGTGGAGAAGCCACTGCCGCTCATGAACCAGGTAGAGCCAACAAGTGGCATATTTACATATATGCAAATATATATATTTGTAAATATATATATATATATATATATACACACATATGTATATATATATATATATATATACACACATGTATATATATATATATATATATATATATATATATATATATATATATATATATATATATATATATATATGTGTGTGTGGGGAAAAAAATCACAAGACTATTTCATCTCTACAGGCCTGTTTCATGAGGGGGGGTTCCCTCAATCATCAGGAGATTTTAATGGGAGCATTCACATACCATGGTTTATATAGGGCACAGAGTGGGTGGGTACAGGCTGGCCTAGGGGCGTGGTGATTGGCTCATGTGTTACCTAGGAGGTGTTTCCGTCTGTGGCGGCATGCTGTTACAATTTTGCTGCGCTTGTTGAGGGATGACAGGTCTGGACGGTAAATAATAAACAGTTTCTCTTTCAAGCATAGGTTGCATCTTTTATTACCACTATTGTAAGGTGTGCTGGATGCAAGAATTTGCCATGTTATTGAATATTCAACATTATTGTCTTTGAGGTCCCAAATGTGTTTGCTGAGTTCTGTGGTATTCCGCAGGTTTTGGTTCCTGAAAGAAGCCTTGTGATTGTTCCATCTGGTTTTGAATTCTCCCTCGGTTAATCCTACATATGTGTCGGATGTGTTAATGTCCTTGCGTATTACCTTAGATTGGTAGACAACTGATGTTTGTAAGCACCCCCCGTTGAGAGGGCAATCAGGTTTCTTTCGACAGTTACAGCCTTTGTTGGTTTTGGAGTCGCTCTGTCCGGGGACCGACGGCTCATTTGCAATTGTTTTGTTGTGGTTTGAGATGATTTGTCGTATATTGTTCATGCAGCTGTAGCTCAATTTAATGTTGTTCTTGTTGAATACTTTTCTTAGGGTGTTGTCTTTGGGAAAGTGTTTGTCAATCAGATTGAGGAATTTGTGTCCGATGTTAGTTGAGACGTTTTTGCTGTATGGGGGGTTGTACCAGATGATGTCGTTTCGTTTTCTGTTCTTTTTTGGCTGGTTTCCTGGCGTGGGTTCATAGGTGAGGGTGAAATTGTATCCGCTTTCATCAAGGGCTTTTTGGTACGGGGGGGTTGCTTGGTCAGATTCAGCTTTGCTAGATGACAGCATCGATAGCCTTTTATTAATTCCGGTAGGTATTCTTTTCGTGGTGGTGGGTGGGTGGTTGCTGTCATGGTGCACGTATTGGAGTGTTGTGTTGGGTTTCCTGAATGGTTGGTAGCTGTTATTTCTCAGGTTGAAAGTGTATATATATATATATATATGTATGTATGTATGTATGTATGTATATATGTATGTATTTATGTATATATATATATATATATATGTTTTTATATATATATGTTTTTATATATATATATATATATATATATATATATATATATATATATATATGTGTATATCTATATATGTATATGTGTATATATATGTATATATATATATATATATATATATATATATATATATATATATGTGTGTGTGTGTGTATGTATATAAATGTGTATGTATATATATATAATATATTTATGTGTATGTTCATATATATATGTATATATATGTATGTATATATGTATGTATATCAGTGACGTGCAGTCAGGGGAGGCAGGTGAGGCGGGGCCTCACGTGTCATCATGGAAAGAAAAAAAATGTAAAAAGAAAAAAAATTCATAAAATTGTTATATGTATCCAGTGATTATACTGTAAAGTTATTTTCCATTTAACTTCACCAGTTTTAGATTATTTTTTATTCAAATCGCTGAATTTTCACATTTGCCGTTCAAATACTGAGAAGAGACTTGCGGTGAGGCAGCAGCCAGTTGTGCCTCACCATGGATTGCGCAATGACTCGGCTAACTGCTGGCTTGCTGTGCAGTGAGACCGTATTGCTATATGAATTATATTATACATTTCCATAGTTTAGTTATCTGAGGTATATAATGTACAGTGTATTTTGTCAACAACTGTATGTATGTAACGTATTTCTTGTGCTGAGCAATCATAAAACGGCTGCGAAGACGCACTGTGTGAGGCTCGCAGTAATCCCGCCTCCTGGTGGTAGAGGGCGCTAGTGATCCCGGATCATTTGTGCGACTACTCGGCTGCAGAAGAACAAGCAGCGATCGTTTATTTTTTCTCTCGCCTGGACTTTTAACTTGGAGGATTACATATCTAAAATAAAACAGTTTTTGTTATGCCCGTTTGATTGTGGACTATTACTGACACCTTGTGGCCATGGGAAAATGCTGCGCGTCATCAGTTTGGGCACTTCCGGTTTACGATGTTAGTTCAGTTCATGAGACAATAAGAAGTAGACAAGTTGTGTTAGCTCTTACAAGATAAGTGTGTAAGTAAACTGTTGAACTTGTTTATGTGGCTCAATATGAAGGTGGAAAGTGGTGTAAGATGTGTATTGAAAAACCATTTTTGTGCACTAATTTAATGGATGTTTGAGGACTTAAAATGGCTGCCGGTCGTGTATTTCCACCATAGAAATAGTTTAATAATTTAATTTAATTTAATTTAATTAATTTAATTTAATTTAATTTAATTTAATTTAATTTAATTTAATTTAATTTTAAATTTTATTTTAATTTTATTTTAATTTTTAATTTTAATTTTTAATTTATTTTATCTAATTCTATTTTATTTAAATTTTAATTTAATTTAATTAATTAATTAAAATAATTTAATTTAATTTAATTTAATTTTTTTTAATTTAATTTAATTTAATTAATTTAATTAATTTAATTAATTTAATTAATTTAATTAATTTAAATTAAATTAAATTTAATTAATTTAATTTTTTTTAATTTAATTTAATTTAATTAATTTAATTTAACTTAATTTAATGGATGTTTGAGGACTTAAAATGGCTGCCGGTCGTGTATTTCCACCATAGAAATAGTTTCAACACTCAGCAGTGTTAGTTTGATGATAGTACTGTATATTTGTGTGGAGCTGATGATGTTGACATATTGTGTATTACATTTCAGTGTGTTGATTGAATCATATAGCTTATACATTGTCATTGTGTGGATTTCACTTTTACAAAATAAATAAAAGTCCAGTGCAAGACAAAGCAAGATCAACAACAATTAAGAGCCTAAATGGATTCATCTGCTTTGGAACTTTATTAGAATGTCCTGGATTGGTTGTTAGCTGCCTGCCGAGCTGCATACCCTCAACACATTTAGTGAGGGCACAACACTTTTATAAACTGGACTTTCAATGGAAGCAGGAGGTAATAATTAAAGGAAGATCTCCATCGAGACACAGAGACTTTTAAAACTGAAGAAAGATAAGGAAGACTTCTATAAACAAGTTATCGATGCTTTTGTTCAGAAGGAGCGGCGCATGGACTTCATTTATAAGTAAAGGTAAGACCATAATAACGTTTTTTTTTTATTAAATGTGCTTTTTTGTGTCGCTACAGTTTGTATGTGTAAAGTCAAGTTAAAGTAGCAATGATTGTCACACACACACTAGGTGTGGTGAAATTTGTCCTCTGCATTTGACCCATCCCCTTGATCACCCCCTGGGAGGTGAGGGGAGCAGTGGGCAGCAGTGGCGTCGCGCCCGGGAATCATTTTTGGTGATTTAACCCCCAATTCTAACCCTTGATGCTGAGTGCTGGTATGAGCTTTTAAACATAACCCGTTAACTGCTGCCAATCAAATGGTGAATAAGATACTCTTTAGGGTTCATATGTTTGTAAATCTGACTGTGATGAAGTCAGTGCCTCACCAGCCATCAACCTCACCGCACGTCACTGATGTATATATATGTTATATGTTATATATTATATGTTATATGTTATATATATGTTATGTTAGACCCACTCGACATCCATTGCATTCGGTCTCCCTAGAGGGGGGGGGGGGGGGTTACCCACATATGCGGTCCTCTCCAAGGTTTCTCATAGTCATTCACATCGACGTCCCACTGGGGTGAGTTTTTCCTTGCCCTTATGGATGTCGTTGTGGCTTGTGCAGCCCTTTGAGACACTTGTGATTTAGGGCTATATAAATAAACATTGATTGATTGATTGATTGATATGTATATATGTATATATATATATATGTGTATATGTGTATATATATGTATAAGTATATGTATATATATGTGTGTTTATATATGTATATGCATATATATGTATATATGTATATGTATATATATATATATATGTGTATATATGTATATGTGTATATATGTGTATATATATATATATATATATGTATATGTGTGTGTGTATATATATATATATATATATATATGTGTGTGTGTATATGTATATACTGTATATGTATATACTGTATATGTATATACTGTATGTGTATATATATATGTGTGTATTAGAGATGCGCGGATAGGCAATTATTTCATCCGCAACCGCATCAGAAAGTCGTCAACCATCCGCCATCCACCCGACCTAACATTTGATCAGAACCGCACCCGCCCGCACCCGCCCGCACCCGCCCGTTGTTATATATCTGATATAGACGATGCAAGGCATTAGTGAGGTTATAAAGCTTTTGCCTGTTAAAGAAAGGAGACTGATCCAATGCAGCACAGACATTCGCGTGCCACGCTGTCACGGCCCAGACGCACACCAGTGCGCAATCATATGGGAGCCGCGCTGAGCGCACCTCCAAGCGCGTCTCGCTGCCGGCGACGGCTGGGTATGGGCCCGACGCTCCAGCGCCATCCATTTTCAGGGCTAGTTGATTCGGCAGGTGGGTTGTTACACACTCCTTAGCGGGTTCCGACTTTCATGGCCACCGTCCTGCTCTCTATATCAACCAGGGTGAGCCCCACCCCTTTCGTGAGCGCACTGCGCGCGGAGTGACCCCTGTTACGCGCCCCCGGCAACAGGGGTGGCGGGCAGGTAAGCTGCGCGGGCGGAGCGCGCGGAGTGACCCCTGTTACGAGCCCCCGGCCACGGGGGTGGCGGGCAGGTAAGCTGCTTACCTGCTGCGCGTGACGCCGGCCGCGGCGAAGGCGGACGAGGCGGGGTGTCGGTGCGGTGGTGACCCTGGACGTGCGTCGGGCCCTTCTCGTGGATCGCCTCAGCTACGGCTCCCGGTGGGGCCCTCTCGGGGGAAGGGGCCTCGGTCCCGGACCCCGGCGAGGCGTCCCTTCTCCGCTCCGTAAAAGTGTCCATCTCTTTTCTTTTTTTTTCTTCTGTTGTGGCATATGCTGCAGGTGCCTGCTCGTTTTTCGTATGTGGGTAACAACATTTAACTATGTATATATATTTACCAATTGGTTTAACTGCCACCCGCCTGAATCTATTTAAAATCTAATTTTTTTTTATTTTAACCCCCCGACCCGACCTGCGGATAAAATCTAATTTTTTTAAATTTCATCCACCCGATCCGCGGATAATCCGCGGACTTTGCGGTTGTGCCGGCAAACCGCGCATCTCTAGTGTGTATATATATATATATATATATATATATATGTATATATGTGTATCTATGTATATGTGTATATATGTAGTATATACAGTAAATCTCCCCTGTGTCCACAGAAAGAGTTCATCCAGTTCTGCAAGACTCTGTACAGCATGTTCCACGGTGACCCGGAGGAGAACGAGCTCTTCCAGGCCATCGCCACCGTCACCAGTTTGGTCCTGCAGATCGGCGAGGCAGACCATCGTGGCAGAGCACCAAGGTCGGGAGGCGGAGACTGTCCGGATAACCGGCCGGACAGCAAGTCCAAGGAGAGCGAATGGACCGTCAGCTTTGCTCAGATCTTTGCCTCGCTGCTGACCGAGCAGACGCTGGTTAACTTCCTGGAGAAGCCGGGCGATCTGGTGGTCCGCATCGCTGAGGCCAAGCAGAAGCAGTACCAGCAGAGGGCGGGGCTTCTCACGCTGCAGCAACGCCACCGCTGATTCCTGCGCAAGAACCGCCAATCAAAGTATTCATTCAACATTTTTAGCAGTCATCCCTTTAAATGTCCTTTTCTAACCAGAGTCATCACCTGCACACACACACACACACACACACACACACACACACACACACACACACACACACACACACACACACACACACACACACACACACACACACACACACACACACACACACTTGCACACACACACACACACACACGTGTACTCTTCATCCCAAGGCAGTAGAAGACAGAGCACAAGACTGTGAGCCAAGAAAGTAACTTTACTAGCAACACTGGAAGTCTATTTTTAAATAAAATATTTTCTTGCTTGGCAAAATTGCAAAACTTAACCAATCGGATGCATTTTTACTTCTTATGGACGTCATGTCAGTTTAATTGAGTCATGTTAATGACTGGAGGAAGACACAGCTCTTTAGGCGCTTGCCTTCCAGGCGCCAACATCTGCGCTCTCCAGGCACAAACCAGGTGACTTACCACGCTCTCCAGGCTACACACCTGCCGCGCTTTCTAGGTGCCCGGCGCCATGCTCTCCAGGCACGACGCAGTGCTCTAGAGGCGACTTACCGCGCTCTCTAAGCTACCCACCACCGCACGCTCCAGGCGCCCCCTCGCCGCGCCTGAACCACTGCGCTCTCCAAGCGACCGCCGCCGCGCTGACCCACAGCTGCCGCGCTCTCCAGGCGCAACTCGCCGTGCTTTCCAAGCGACCCCCGCTGTGCCCACCCAACGCCGCTCTCTCCAGGCGCGCCGCCCACCGCGCTCTCCAAGCACTCCTTGCCGCATTTTTCAGGCACGCCACGCTCTCCAGGCGCGACGCGGTGCGCTCTCTAGGCGACTTACCGCGCTCTCCAGGCGCGAGCCACTGCGCTTTCCAGGCGCCCCCCGCTGTGTCTTCCAAGAGACCCCCGCTGCGCCTCCTGCCGCGCTCTCCAAGTTCCCGCAGCCATGCTCTCCAAGCGCTCCGCTGCCGCGCCGACCCAACGCCGCGCTCTACAGGCGCCCACCGCCGTGCTCTCCAAGCGCTCCGCTGCCGCGCCGACCCAACGCCGCGCTCTACAGGCGCCCACCGCCGTGCCCCCTGCCGCGCTCTCTAGGTGCCCGCCGTTGTGCCCTCCAAGCGACCCCTTGTCACAACGACCCACCGCTGCGCTTTCCAGGCGCCCCACGCCGCGCCTTCCAAGCATCCCCCGCTGCGCCTCCTGCCGCGCTCTCCAGGTTCCCGCAGCCGTGCTCTCCAAGTGATCCCCTGCCGCGCTGACCCAACGGCACGCTCTACAGGCGCCCACCGCCGTTTCTCCTGCTGCGCTCTCCAGGTGCCCGCAGCCGTGCTCTCCAAGCGATCCCCTGCCGCGCCAACCCAACGCCGCGCTGTACAGGCGTCCACCGCCGTGCCCCCTGCCGTGCTCTCCAGGTGCTCGCCGTTGTGCTTTCCAAGCAACCCCTTGCCGCGCCGACCCACCACTGCGCTCTCCAGGCGCGACCCATCGTGCTTTCTAGGCACCCTCCACCGCACTCTCCAGGCGCACCACAGGCGCACCACAGCCGCGCTCTCCGGGCGACTTCCTGCCACGCTCTCCAGGCGCGCCACCCGCTGCACTCTCCAGGCAACCTCCTGCCACGCTCTCCAACCACGCCACCCGCTGCGTTCTCCAGGCGCGCCACCCGCTGCGCTCTCCAGGCAACCTCCCGCCGTGCTCTCCAACCGCGCCACCCGCTTGGCTCTCCAGGCAACCTACCGCCGCACTCTCCAGGCGCGCCACCCGCCGTGCTCTCCAAGCGACCCCCTGCCACGCCAACCTTCGCCAGCGCTCTCCAGGTGAGCCCCGCTAGTGATTAGTGCACCAGTTGTCGGCTAGCGATGACTTCCTGCTTGAGGGAGAATGATGTACCATTACCATAGTTGCATGTTTACCCAGGTTGGCACCAAATCTGTTTTGCCGTGTGTGTGGCCCTGATGCCAAGGTCAAAGGTGAAGAAGACAAGATGGAGGCCGAGTACTGCAGGAGCTTGGCTTTATTCGCTACGGGCTGAAGGACGTCCCCT
This sequence comes from Nerophis lumbriciformis, assembly GCF_033978685.3. Lineage (NCBI taxonomy): Eukaryota > Metazoa > Chordata > Actinopteri > Syngnathiformes > Syngnathidae > Nerophis > Nerophis lumbriciformis. Next base: position 1,145,770 of record NC_084578.2, on the reverse strand, counting down.
CGCCATCAAAAACCCAAACAAGCTAGCGGACTACATAGTGGGAGACTCTCTCCAGTTTTTTCTCCTCCGACTCGTCAAGAGCGGTGAGGTTTCCAACTTAGTCCGTGGCACATTTAGTCGTCTTCTCCACGAAGGAGTCGGTGAAAGAGTCAAGTTGGAGTCGTTCATGTCGGAGGACTAGAAGGATCAGACTTGAGACACACCCACACACACACACACACACACACACACACACACACACACACACACACACACACCCGGACACACACACATTGCATCGATCCCAGCGGGCGTGGCGGCGTTCAAGCGACTTCCACGTAGTTGGCGGGCAGCATGCCGGTCTTGCCGGTGCGCTGCACGGTGCCGTACATCCAGCCCTCGTCGATGGACTGCACGTTGAGGATGACATCGCCGTCCTTGAAGGACACCTCGTCGCGGTCCGCCGCCAGGTAGTCATACATGGCGCGCACCGTTTTCTGGGGAGGAAGTCCAGAAGTAGTTTCAAGTTAAAAGTCCAATCCTGGGTTCCTTTAATATTTTTTTTTATTCCAAAAGGCAATAGAACATAAATTTTATTTCTACCCTCAAGTTTCAAATGTTAAAAGTACATCTTATATTATCATTTTTTTCAACACTTTAATCACTACATTATTTTGATATAAAGGTTATTTTATTTTATTTCGATGTTTTATGCCCTTTTTGTCAAAGAAAACCCTGTTTTTTTATGGCAAACACACAACTTATGCAATATTTTCCCCAAAAAACATCTCAAAGTGTAATATTTGATGTGAAGTAATTAAACCCTTAATTATGTCAATAATTCATAACATTAATTTTCATTCATTATTATTTTTTGAGCAATGACAGTCATTCTAATAATCTGTAGATTTAAATTCAGTCAAGTATACGTTTTTATAATTTTTTCTTTGTTTTATTTCATGCGCTTTTTGTTCAAAGAAAGCACAAATTAGTAATATTTTCCAGAGGTAGAGGGGTGTATGTTACTAACCCCGGAGGTAAAGGGGTGTGTGTTACTAACCCCGGAGTTAGAGGTGTGTGTGTCACTAACCCCGGAGGTGGAGGGGTGTGTGTTACTAACCCCGGAGGTAGAGGGATGTGTGTTACTAGCCCCGGAGTTAGAGGTGTGTGTGTGTCACTAACCCCGGAGGTGGAGGGGTGTGAGTTACTAACCCCCTGAGGTGGAGGGGTGTGTGTTACTAACCCCGGAGGTGGAGGGGTGTATGTTACTAACCCCGGAGGTAGAGGAGTGTGTGTTACTAACCACGGAGGTAGAGGTGTGTGTGTGTGTGTCACTAACTCCAGAGGTAGAGGTGTGTGTGTCACTAACCCCGGAGGTGGAGGGGTGTCTGTTACTAACCCCGGAGGTGGAGGTGTGTGTGTTACTAACTCTGCAGGTGGAGGGGAGTGTGTTACTAAACCCCGAAGGTAGAGGGGTGTGTGTTACTAACCCCAGAGGTGGAGGGGTGTGTGTGTGTAACTAACCGCGAAGGTGGAAGGGTGTGTATTACTAACCCCGGAGGTGGAGGGGTGTGTGTGTTACTAACCCCGGAGGTGGAGGGGTGTGTGTGTTACTAACCCCGGAGGTGGATGGGTGTATGTTACTAACCCCGGAGGTAGAGAGGTGTGTGTTGCTAAACCCCGAAGGTAGAGGGGTGTGTGTTACTAACCCCGGAGGTGGAGGGGTGTGTGTGTGTGTGTGTGTGTGTGTAAGTAACCCCGGAGGTGGAGGGGTGTATATTACTAACCCCGGAGGTGAAGGGGTGTGTGTGTTATTAACCCCGGAGGTGGAGGGGTGTGTGTGTTACTAACCCCGGAGGTGGATGGGTGTATGTTACTAACCCCGGAGGTAGAGAGGTGTGTGTTACTAAACCCCGAAGGTAAAAGAGTGTGTGTTACTAACCCCGGTGGTAGAGGGGTGTGAGGGGATGGAGGACACGGTGGTCTGCTGCGTGGCCACAGAAGAGGACCTCTGCTGCAGTTCCACAGTCTTAGGGTGCAGGTAACCTGCAGACAGAGGAAGTCGTACGTGAAAAACCCAACAAGTTGTCTCGGTTCTACCTGCCAGACCCGAGGCCATTACCCATAGAGCAAGTTATGAGTCCGTTGCTGGACACGTGGTGGTCATGGGTGGACACGTGGTGGTCATGGGTGGACACGTGCTGGTCCTGAGTGGACACGCGCTGGCCCTGGGTGGAAATGCGGTAGCCCTGGGTGGACACTCCAAGGTCCTGGGTGGACAAGCGGTAGCCCTGGGTGGACACTCCGTGGTCCTGGGTGGACAAGCGGTAGCCCTGGATGGACACTCCGTGGTCCTTGGCGGACATGCTGTGGTCCTGGGCGGACACACGGTAGCCCTGGGTGGACACTCCGTGGTCCTGGGCGGACACGCTGTGGTCCTGGGCGGTCACACGGTAGCCCTGGGTGGACACTCCATGGTCCTGGGCGGACACGCTGTGGTCCTGGGCGGACACACGGTAGCCCTGGGTGGACACTCCGTGGTCCTGGGCGGACACGCCGTGGTCCTGGGTGGACACGCGGTAGCCCTGGGTGGACACTCCGTGGTCCTGGGTGGACAAGCGGTGGCCCTGGGTGGACACGTAGTAGTCCTGGGACAGCTCAGATTTCTCGTCCGCCATGCCACTCTGGGCGCTGGTGGAGCGGGAGTGGTCCTTGCTGCGGCGTTGTGCGTGAACTGTCACCATGATGTCAGCGGGAACATGGAAAGGACAAAAACGTTCACGTTTAAGTGAGAATCCTCTAGACCTGACTCCTAGTTCCTTAGCAAGACATGACACTCCCAACTTTAGTGGTCCAATGTTGGACCAGGCTAGTTTGTCTTAACAAGAAAAACCTTCAAGCAGACCAGGGCCCTCATGTAACAAGCTTGTGTGCGCATGAAGACCTGGTCTTTCATGGCACATATGAGATGTATCAAGTCTGACGCCAACTTCATGCTGGACGTACGTACAGTTCTACAGGCTGTGGACACTTTGGCCACACACACAGAGGTGGTCGTTCAGGCTTTACCAGGACATATATTCATTACTCTATGACAGGGCAATTCAACCGGTGGCCGGAGGGCCAAATCTGGCCCAGGAATGACACCATACCAGCCACCGAGTTCAGATCTAATTCCTAAAAAGACTAGAGCGTTCTTGTCGTACAGGGGAACTTGGACCTGTGTAAAAACCTTCAAAGATCCTTGCGTTGACATTCAAACAAAGAACACTGGGGTCTAAACTTGTGATTGACCTAACCGAGGCGTTCCCCAAGGCTCCTCCTTAAGTCCTCACCTACTTGGGATTGACAGTTTCTTGACGCAATGTGGTTTTTGTAACTAATGTCTTGCTGTAGCTCGTGTACTTCACATGCAGTCAGTCTTTTGTTCAAATTCTTGACTTATACTCGTGGTGTGCCTCAAGGTTCCATCTTAGGACCCCTCTCTTTTTCATCATTTGGGCTATTCAACTGGTTCACATCTAAAAACTTGTGATTTTTTAGAAACTGGAGTGCTGTCATAGAGATGATTCTTGACTAAGGTTATTAAAAACCGCAGAGTGGTCCTGTAACTGTCAAAATAAATGGACCAAAATCAAATGTCTACTGTAGAGGGTAGAGATGCGCGGTTTGCGGGCACAACCGCGGAGTCGGCGGATTATCCGCGGATCGGGCGGATGGAATTTAAAAAAATTAGATTTTATCAGCGGGTCGGGTCGGGTCGGGCGATTGAAATTAAAAAAAATTAGATTTTAAATAGATTCAGGCGGGTGGCAGTTAAACCAATTGGTAAATATATATACATAGTTAAATGTTGTTACCCACATACGAAAAGCGAGCAGGCACCTGCAGCATATGCCACAACAGAAGAAGAAAAAAAAAAGAGATGGACACTTTTACGGAGCGGAGAAGGCCCCTGACGCCTCGCCGGGGACCGGGACCGAGGCCCCTTCCCCCGAGAGGGCCCCAGCGGGAGCCGTAGCTGAGGCGATCCGCGAGAAGGGCCCGACGCACGTCCAGGGTCACCACCGCGCCCACCGCACCGACACTCCGCCTCGTCCGCCTTCGCCGCGGCCGGCGTCACGCGCAGCAGGTAAGCAGCTTACCTGCCCGCCACCCCCGTGGCCGGGGGCTCGTAACAGGGGTCACTCCGCGCGCTCCGCCCGCGCAGCTTACCTGCCCGCCACCCCTGTTGCCGGGGGCGCGTAACAGGGGTCACTCCGCGCGCAGTGCGCTCACGAAACGGGTGGGGCTCACCCTGGTTGATATAGACAGCAGGACGGTGACCATGGAAGTCGGAACCCGCTAAGGAGTGTGTAACAACCCACCTGCCGAATCAACTAGCCCTGAAAATGGATGGCGCTGGAGCGTCGGGCTCATACCCGGCCGTCGCCGGCAGCGAGACGCGCTTGGAGGTGCGCTCAGCGCGGCTCCCATATGATTGCGCACTGGTGTGCGTCTGGGTCGTGACAGCGTGGCACGCGAATGTCTGTGCTGCGTTGGATCAGTCTCCTTTCTTTAACAGGCAAAAGCTTTATAACCTCACTAATGCCTTGCATCGTCTATATTAGATATATAACAAAGGGCGGGTGCGGGCGGATGGCGGGCGGATGCAGTTCTGATCAAATGTTAGATCGGGTGGATTGCGGATGGTTGACGACTTTCTGATGCGGTTGCGGATGAAATAATTGCCTATCCGCGCATCTCTAGTAGAGGGTGCTGGTTCTTTGGTACTAATAGTGAAGGGAGAGGAAGTCCGGCCTCCCGGTCCTTAGCTTTCTGGAAATGTTGAATAGTCTGGATCTAGGCGATCATTTTGCTGTCAAAACGTGTTCCTGGGACCCCTAACCATACCAGACGGACAGCAACAGCGGGTGGTTGCGGCACACAGGCATGATGTCACATTTACGGCTACTACCGCAAGTAGCTCTCCTGGGTTCTATTAATAAATTGAGTCAAATGTTCCCCCTATTCACCTACCGCTCCACCCTGGATGTGAAGCCACAAGGGGTATGGCTTTGTAATCTTCCCGAGGAACTGGGACACCACTTGCTCAATCCCTGCATAGTTTACATTCGACTACGTAGTTACGTCCCACCGTGAGAAATAACCGGGCAGCAATGGAGTCGACGATTTTCTCATTCATCATGCCTCGGTCCAGGAGTAAACGAAGAACCACACGGACGGCTGTCGGGTGCGAATCTTTCCGAGGTACGTGACGTCAATGCTTTCGCTTTCACAAGCTCGTCGTCTGTATTTTAGCCTAACGTTAGCTGGCTCGCGATCGTAACGATCGGTCCAAAGTGGATAACCTTACTTGTCGTACTCGAGTGAAATACCCGACACATTCGCAGGAAATACAAGCGCTGACGAGTAGGACGTGTTAGAATAATTATTTGTAAGTTATCACAAAAAACTTTGTGATGAAATAATCCAGGCAAAAGGACGGAGCTGTCTTTGAGGCCTACCAAGAGGAAGAAGGCTCGTAAAACTCCACTGGGACTTCAAAGCGGACGGATGGCAGGATCTGCCCAATTTCCAGACGAACTCTTTTTGAAGTATTTTACGAACTCTCTTTGAACTTTTTTTTGGAACTCTCTTTGAACTATTTTATGGAACTCTCTTTGAACTATTCTACGACCTCTTCTTTTGAACTGTTCGGTAACCAAAGGCAACGCTGTTTACGACCCTCTTCCCTCTGGAAGCAGCTGTGAGAAAGTCAAAAAAAGAAGGAGTGCAATCTTTGGGCAGAACGTGGTTGAAGACTGTACAGAGAGTACAGTCGCCATGTTTCTCGTCAATATTGAGTCCAAATGTAATTCTGTCTCTGTTTGATTCTTTGCCTCTTGTCTTGTTTAATAAATGTCATCAGCGTTTGAACCTGACACATGGCAACGTTACCGAGCAGCGTGAACAATGGTCTCTGGGCGAGTCAGCATCTGGAATATCTCGCTAGAGTCATACCCCCCCCACCCCTGGTCACGCCCACTACCCCAACATGCCAAGGGTCTATTTGTAGTGGGGAATCCACGCCACTGCAGTTCCACGAGGCCCTGGTGTCACCAGCGTTCTTTAGGAAGGAGCGCCACAACTGACCTGACATCAGGTGCAGACTGCGAGACTGGATGTTGTCCTCGGCGGGATCGTAGTCAAACACGGAGCCGGGGTTTGTGCGCCACACCTTCAGACCTGAGAGGACAAAGTCAAGTCAGGCTACAGTTAGACCTAAATGCTAAAACTTGATTTACTGTATCTCCGATTTCAGATTATTTTGACTGTCCGTTTGTTGACTTGTACCCCAAAATAGGGGTGTACCGATCCAATATTGATATCAGATCCATCCATCCATCCATCTTCTTCCGCTTATCCGAGGTCGGGTCGCGGGGGCAGCAGCTTAAGCAGGGAAGCCCAGACTTCCCTCTCCCCAGCCACTTCGTCCAGCTCCTCCTGGGGGATCCCGAGGCGTTCCCAGGCCAGCCGGGAGAGTGTCCTGGGTCTTCCCCGTGGCCTCCTACCGGTCGGATGTGCCCGAAACACCTTCCTAGGGAGGCGTTCGGGTGGCATCCTGACCAGATGCCCGAACCACCTCATCTGGCTCCTCTCGATGTGGAGGAGCAGCGGCTTTACTTTGAGCTCCCCCCGAATGACAGAGCTTCTCACCCTATCTCTAAGGGAGAGCCCCGCCACTCGGCAAAGGAAACTCATTTCGGCCGCTTGTACCCGTGATCTTGTCCTTTCGGTCATGACCCAAAGCTCATGACCATAGGTGAGGATGGGAACGTAGATCGACCGGTAAATCGAGAGCTTTGCCTTCCGGCTCAGCTCCTTCTTCACCACAACGGATCGATACAGCGTCCGCATTACTGAAGACACCGCACCGATCCGCCTGTCGATCTCACGATCCACTCTTCCCTCACTCGTGAACAAGACTCCGAGGTACTTGAACTCCTCCACTTGGGGCAAGATCTCCTCCCCAACCCGGAGATACACTCCACCCTTTTCCGGGAGAGAACCATGGACTCGGACTTGGAGGTGCTGATTCCCATCCCAGTCGCTTCACACTCGGCTGCGAACCGATCCAGTGAGAGCTGAAGATCTTGGCCGGAGGAAGCCATCAGGACCACATCATCTGCAAATAGCAGTGACCTAATCCTGCAGCCACCAAACCAGATCCCCTCAACGCCCTGACTGCGCCTAGAAATTCTGTCCATAAAGGTTATGAACAGAATGGGTGACAAAGGGCAGCCTTGGCGGAGTCCAACCCTCACTGGAAACGTGTCCGACTTACTGCCGGCAATGCGGACCAAGCTCTGACACTGATCATACAGGGAGCGGACTGCCACAATAAGACAGTCCGTTACCCCATACTCTCTGAGCACTCCCCACAGGACTTCCCGGGGTACACGGTCGAATGCCTTCTCCAAGTCCACAAAGCACATGTAGACTGGTTGGGCAAACTCCCATGCACCCTCAAGGACCCTGCCGAGAGTATAGAGCTGGTCTACAGTTCCACGACCAGGACGAAAACCACACTGTTCCTCCTGAATCCGAGGTTCGACTATCCGGCGTAGCCTCCTCTCCAGTACACCTGAATAGACCTTACCGGGAAGGCTGAGGAGTGTGATCCCACGATAGTTGGAACACACCCTCCGGTTCCCCTTCTTAAAGAGAGGAACCACCACCCCGGTCTGCCAATCCAGAGGTACCGCCCCCGATGTCCACGCGATGTTGCAGAGTCTTGTCAACCAAGACAGCCCCACAACATCCAGAGCCTTAAGGAACTCCGGGCGGATATCAGATATCAGTCCAATATCGACAAAAACAACTAAATGTCCTCCAATGAGCACACAATGTCTTCTATTTTACTAAAGTACATTTACAAAAGGGTGTAAACGTGCTCGGCTTTAGGAGCTAGCAGCTACACCACAGCTAAGCACACAATAGCACACAAGCTAGACATAGGTAATAATCATTAAACAAGAAAAGGTGGCATTTGTCAATATAAACAAGTATCAAATCATTACAGCTACATATTACTTACACATACAAAGTCTCCAATAGTAGAAACTATCCAGTAACAAACGTGTCCGCATCATGAGCTTAAATTAATGAATTATTACTCCACTTCAACTTAAAGGGGAACTGCACTTTTTGGGGGGAATTTTGCCTATAATTCACAATCCTTATGTAAGACAAAAACACCTGTGTTTTTAATTTTCGATGCATTCTAAAACGTAAATAAACGTTAGCAAAAGTCAGTTGACAATGGAGCTAAAGGAAGCCGCCCTATTCCGCCTATAAAGCGCTCTTAAAAACCTCCATCAATGTTTTGTGTACACACTGTAAGTACATATGTAGTATCTCGTAAAATTCATAACAACATGTTATATTTACATATTTTGATCATTTTAAGTATTCATATCACAGACTTCAACAACAACAAGACTACTAATCACGGCCGACTTGATGAGAGACAACAAAAACTACTTTGGGACAAATGATGATCCACAAACGTCTATTTTTGAGCCTGAATATAAGGAGAACAATCTACAAGTTTTAGAAGCTAAACAGATGCAGCTTTAGTCAAACACGAAGCATTGTGTAGCAGTATTGCTAAGTGCTAAACAAGATGTACAAACATAATAAAGCAATCACCTACTGTACAATGTCTGCTCTCACTGGGATGTTTATATCTTCCCCTTTAAATCAACAATTCATCATAATCCTCAGAAAGGGTTAAAAATGTTTGAATGTTTCTTTCTGGCCATCTCCGGGTCTAAGTTGAATGTCAAAGTTGACCATCTTGTGGGTTTATGTCCACAACCTTCTACTATCCAGCGGATTGATCATCTAGAATGAACTTTCACCGACTCAGAGGCCATGCAGCGTCTCACCGGCTTAATATGTCGCTAGCTAAAAATAGTACATTAACAATATTGTTAAGATCGTCCACGGACTGGGTCCCCAGGACAAATGTCGTGTAAACCCTCCCTGATGCCTGCCAGGCGAGATGTCCGAGGTCATACCGGTGATGGTTTCCTGGTCCTGCTCCACGACCCGTCTCTTCTCCATCTCCACCACGCGCCTCTGGATGCCGCGGTAGTTGATGTCGCTGAAGTCCTGGGTGTTCTTCTTCACGCGCTCCATCACCAGGTCCGTGGTGACGGGGGTGAAGCTGCCCTTGCTCCTCTCAAAGTCCTCGTGGTATCGCACCTGCACGGACAAAAGCGCGGCGCCGGCGTTACACCCGCGTACCGACTTGACAACCGCCTGGGAGTGAGGACTGAGCTTACCCCAGATATGTTGCGCTGGGAGTCCCTGACACGCCTCATCTCGGGGGTGTCCAGAATGAAGGCAGCCTTGCCCTGGACTTGCTTGCGGAAGCTGTCGGAATACAACACCTGGTGGGAAGCAGGGACACGTGGTGAGACCTTTTCAGAACTGAAGCCATCTTTGTAGCAAAACTATTTGCAAATGCGTATCTCAATCTGTGCGTCTGTAATCTGATTCGAGTGTCTGTGTACACATTTGTGCGTCTGTATCTCAATCTGTGTGTAACCAGAGCCGCATGTACGTGTTTTAATTGGTGTGGATTTGTGTGTGTGTAAAAAAATAAATAAATCTGTCCTTCCATATTTTGATCTGTGTGTCTGTATTCAGATTTGTGTTAGCAGGAACCCTGATTGGTTGTCTTTTTACATGTGACTTATCTGCGAGCAAGTTAGGTTCAGTCACTGACAGTCTGACAGGCGCCCACTAGTGGTGAGTATAAGGAAAGGAAAGTTGCAGACACACAAGTCTTTTTACACATTCAGATCTCTGCACTGACACACAAATCTTACACGGCGGACGTGTCCCAAAAAAACTGCCAATCAGGGTTTCTGTTTTACACAAATCTGAATACACACATACATTGTTTTTTTTACACACACAAATCGAAATACGGACACACGGATCTGTATTCTCCTTACACACACAGATTGAGATACAGACACACAAATTAGCACACCGACGCAGGAATGAGATTAGACGCACAGGTCGAGATACGCATTAGCAAATAGCTTTGCTACAACAATACATCCCTACGTAGTGTCGGAGGCAGATATTTACATATATCCGAATTTAAGTTGTACTTCTTTCATTTCTTAGTCATATTTGAAAACAGCTTGTGTTTTCCATTTCTTCTCTTGATGCTCTGTCAGCAAGTAAATTGTGTGTGTTAACCTTGAGTTCTTTGGAATGTATTATGACTAGGGAGACGTTGTGCTTGTATTATGGCTAGGGAGGGGGAAGGAAAGAGGGGTTTTTGGCGTTGGGAAGACCATTTTGGGAGGCGCAATAGAATGTTCTAGGGTTAGACTGGTCTCAAAATGTATATTGGCAAAGCTTTGAAAATATACAACAAAATACCTATTCTGTCTCTGGTGGTTTTTCAACTCAGCTTTAAGTGTCGTAAAGAGCTTGGGAGCGAATTGTGACTTGAATTCCCTGAGAGGAACAACTGGTCCAAAACGCAACAATTTGGTGCATTGGCCGGGGCGACACGCTGAGAATTGGACACCTCTTACACTCTTCTGGACAGACTCAATAGTGGCCAAACTATAGGAAGCAGAGCCTTTTTCTAAAATCTGCTTTAGGAGTCTGTCTTGAAGTATGTAAGTCAAACACTGTTTGTACCCCAGACACAGAGTGGACATTTTGATGGACTGGTTACATTTTGCCTTGTCCGCCATTGCATATGGTGGCCAACTCATGTCATTGCGTCTTAAATCTTTCACCTGTGACTAGAATGGTTGGAGGTTCAAGTCCTTTCGTATGTTATATTCTTGGGTTAGAGTCCGTTTGAATAATACGATAAAGATTTAGGTTCAAGGTCCTTTCGTATGTTATATTCTTGGGTTCAAGTCCGTTTGAATAAAAAAACAACCAAACAACTGGTCCAAAACGCAACAGTAGCCATCATTATTCACGGCATTATAGAGGGAGACAAGACTTGACAGAGAAATACAAAGATTGGGGAACCAAATAAACAAATTAGCAGAGAGGAAATGATAACGAGAAAAAGACGATACGGCCCAAAGGTGGAGAAGAGGAGGTGGAGTAGTTTGGACGACACAAGAGGTTAGCGCAGTGTGGGTTGGAACAGTGAAAAAGAGAGCGCACTTGAGGGACATGAATGGGATTATAAGGACCAGTGGGAAGGATTTAACAGGATTCAGTAGTTGAGAGACTAAAATGCTGTCAGGTGCAAAGACCTGCGACTTGTTTTGATTGACACAGAAGTAGCTTTACAATTGAATATGATCATTAGGTACCAGGCTGTCCAAATGTCTGCACGGTACCTCAAACCTTTGGAGACGACTGATGAGTCGTCGGGTGGTATAGCTCGGTTGGTAGAGCGGCTGTGCCAGCAACTTGAGGGTTGCAGGTTCGATCTCCGCTTCCGCCATCCTAGTCACTGCCGTTGTGTCCTTGGGCAAGACACTTTACCCACCTGCTCCCAGTGCCACCCACACTGGTTTAAATGTAACTTAGATATTGGGTTTCACTATGTAAAGCGCTTTGAGTCACTTGAGAAAAAGCGCTATATAAATGTAATTCACTTCACACAAAATAATGATCCTTCACACTGGACCTTTGCTTGACCAAGACCACAAGTTTGTTAGACCAGGGTTCACGCAGGGTGAAGTAGCAGAACATTTCTTCAGATGTTGGATCTACAAGTACCGAGCTAATGTTCTCTTGGTTCCTTTTGACTCGCTCCATCTCTGGAGTGTACACCATGGGGGTTCCCTTGGCAGAACTGTCCTTATACAAGACCTAGATGACAGAAGCAGAGCACCCCGAAGGGTTGGATCAGATACTGGGTGACAAACACACACACCGTCACACGCCTATAGGACTGCTTTCAACAGAGAAGCTTCCAGAGAATTTGTAAGATTTTTAGTCTAAGATACTGGTGCTATTGAGGGATTCATGAATTGAACAGTCAAAAACATTCAGTGCAGTGTGGAGTGGCTTAGTGGGAGAAAAGGTGGGCGGCGGGTTAGTTAGAACCATACGTAGAGGGGAGCGTGTGTCAGCTTCGGTCTGAAGGGTTGGCACTTAAAGATTAAGCGGGGAATGGAAGGGGTGAAAGTAGTAGGGTCAAAGAGGTGACAGATGGCAAGTGGACCTCAGGAGGTCTAAGCGTTGGGTAAAGATGAGCTAAGTAAGCAAGAGGTTATCAGAGCGTGATTAAATGGTGGGAGCAGGGAGAAGCAAATGGTCTTATGGTGGGCGTTGCTAATGGCCACTCTTGTTACGAGCACACACAGGTCGGTCGAATTTCACTACCGAGCTGATGTGCCTCTGGGTTTGCTTGACCCGCTTCACCTCTGGCAGGTCTGATATAGCTGTTCCCCGGTCCAAAGAGTCCCTGTATTTGATCTAGCCAACGGCAGATAAAAAAAACATGCGTCAGTCAAAGGCAAGTAGGTCGTAGAGTCTAAAAGACGGCAAAGCACAGCACCAAAGACCACGACAGAATTAAGATTTTGTTCATCCGGAGAAATGAAGAAGCATGTTAGCTAAACAGTGGGTTTTACCTGCGCCCACAGGTGTTACCACTGCGAGGTGACAGACATAACAGTTTGCATTCACATCGGGAGCGTTGTTACAGTGGTTTTTGAAGGCAAATGAGGGTGAGCTAAGGAATCGATGAAAGCAAATGTGGAGCACAGGAAGGTTCAAGTTCACTCTGTAGAATACCGTGCTAATATTTTGCTGATTGCGTCTAACTCGCTCCATCTCTGGTGTCTCTGACACTGACGTGCCTTGTCCCAATTCTTCTTTGTATTGCAGCTTGAAATGAGACACACAGTCAAAAACGTTGGTGACACTGCTAAAGTAGTTTTTACTAATGGCAGAGCCCGACCAACACTTGAATTTTGGGATGAAAACCAAGTCTGGGAAGCCATCAGCTCCATACCAGCTGGTGATGATGGCAGTCTGTGTTCAACAGACCTCTAATCTAGTAGTGTTTCCTTCTTGTTCTTGGCTGATCCTCCAACCACCAAAGGTTTATAAACTTCTGATTCGAAGCATAACAACTCCCGGACAGTCTCTTGCCAATATGCAAACTGCCGTAGCACAGTTTGGTAATAAACTGACTCTGGTCTGTGATAACAACCTAATAGTATCAACAGTATTGGTCAGGCTCTTGCAGGAATATAGAACAACTTCAAGCAAGCAGATTATTTGATGAAATATGGAACGGGTTATAAACTGAAGAAAAACCAGGGCCAAAGAAAGACATAGGTCACCACTGGGCAAGAGGAGAGAGTGATGCAGGGATCTTAATTAGGATCGAAGGTTGCTACATGACTTTCTAGTGGGAAAGGTCAGAGGGAATTTGAGGGATGTCAGAGGATTTTATGGGTAATAACTGTAAGGAGGGTATGAGTCAGGGGTACACGAGGATCACTAGAGTTCTGTCTTCTACCGAGCTGATATTCTTCTGGGTTTCTCGGACCCGCTTCACCTCAGGGAGATCAGGTATGGCTGTGCCTTGACTCAGAGAATCCTTGTACTGTATCTGCCGGTTGCAAATGTTACACAGGAGAAAATTAAGCCACCGAGAAGGTGCAGTTTGTACTGAAGACATAAGAACAACATGTTCATCCACTCACTCGACAACATTTGTGTAAATGTTAATTAAGGTCGCTACAACTAGATCCAGTTTGTTATTAGGATGGATGATTCTCCATTTAGTGTATTATTTTAGGTTTAGAAGTGAGGCATCATTAAACTTGTGAGAGTGGGAAATGACAGAGGTTGTTTACCACTGGGAATAACTGCAGAAACTGGTATGAAACACGGTTATTAAAGAATTCAGGTAAGTTTAAGAAATACTGTTTCAAATGATGTCAAGGGAAGAGAAACGATGAGAAGATAAGTCGGGCAGTATTGTCAGAAACTGCCAAGGTTGGGAATATGGAGGGAGAGTGACTCTGTAGACTATTGTGCTTATGTTTTGCTGACTGCATCTAACTCTCTCCATCTCTGGTGTCTCTGACACTGACGTGCCTTGTCCCAAGTCTTCCTTGTATTGCAGCTTGGAATGAGACACAAAGTCAAACATTTTGGTGACACTCTTAAAGTATTTTTTACTAACGGCAGAGCTCGACCGACACTTGAATTTGGGGATGCAAACTAAGTCTGGGAAGCCATCAGGTCCATACCAGCTGGTGGTGATAGCAGTCTGTGTTCAACAGACCCCAATCTAGTAGTGTTTTCTTCTTGTTCTTGGCTGATCTTAGAACCTCCAAAGGTTTTATGAACTTCTGATTTGAAGCATAACAACTCTGAGACAGTCTCTCGCCAATATGCAAACAGTCTCTAAAAAACAACCTAATAGTATGAGCAGTATTGGTCAGGCTTTTGCAGGAATACCAAACAACGACTTCAAGCAAGCAGATTATTCGCAAAATGTGGAAGAAGTTATAAACTGAAGAGAAATCAGGTCAAATGAAAGACATAGGTCACCACTGGGCAAGAGGAGAGAGTGATGCAGGGATCTTAATTAGGATCGAAGGTTGCTACATGACTTTCTAGTGGGAAAGGTCAGAGGGAATTTGAGGGATGTCAGAGGATTTTATGGGTAATAACTGTAAGGAGGGTATGAGTCAGGGGTACACGAGGATCACTAGAGTTCTGTCTTCTACCGAGCTGATATTCTTCTGGGTTTCTCGGACCCGCTTCACCTCAGGGAGATCAGGTATGGCTGTGCCTTGACTCAGAGAATCCTTGTACTGTATCTGCCGGTTGCAAATGTTACACAGGAGAAAATTAAGCCACCGACAAAGTGCAGTTTGTACTGAAGACATAAGAACAACATGTTCATCCACTTACTCGACAACAGTTGTGTAAATGTTAATTAAGGTCGCTACAAACAAATCCAGTTTGTTATCAGGATGGATGATTCTCCATTTAGTGTATTATTTTAGGTTTAGAAGTGAGGCATCATTAAACTTGTGAGAGTGGGAAATGACAGAGGTTGTTAACCACTGGGAATAACTGCAGAAACTGGTATGAAACACGGTTATTAAAGAATTCAGGTAAGTTTAAGAAATACTGTTTCAAATGATGTCAAGGGAAGAGAAACGATGAGAAGATAAGTCGGGCAGTATTGTCAGAAACTGCCAAGGTTGGGAATATGGAGGGAGAGTGACTCTGTAGACTATTGTGCTTATGTTTTGCTGACTGCATCTAACTCGCTCCATCTCTGGTGTCTCTGACACTGACGTGCCTTGTCCCAAGTCTTCCTTGTATTGCAGCTTGGAATGAGACACAAAGTCAAACATTTTGGTGACACTCTTAAAGTAGTTTTTACTAACGGCAGAGCTCGACCGACACTTGAATTTGGGGATGCAAACTAAGTCTGGGAAGCCATCAGGTCCATACCAGCTGGTGGTGATAGCAGTCTGTGTTCAACAGACCCCTAATTTAGTAGTGTTTCCTTCTTGTTCTTGGCTGATCATAGAACCTCCAAAGGTTTTATGAACTTCTGATTCGAAGCATAACAACTCTGAGACAGTCTCTCGCCAATATGCAAACAGTCTCTAAAAACAACCTAATAGTATGAGCAGTATTGGTCAGGCTTTTGCAGGAATACCAAACAACGACTTCAAGCAAGCAGATTATTCGCAAAATGTGGAAGAAGTTATAAACTGAAGAGAAATCAGGTCAAATGAAAGACATAGGTCACCACTGGGCAAAGAGGAGAGAGTGATGCAGAAGGTTGCTACATGACTTTCTAGTGGGAAAGGTCAGAGGGAATTTGAGGGCTGTCAGAGAATTTTAGGGGTAATGACTGAAAGGAGGGTATGAGTCAGGGGTACACGAGGATAACTAGAGTTCTGTCTTCTACCGAGCTGATATTCTTCTGGGTTTCTCGGACCCGCTTCACCTCAGGGAGATCAGGTATGGCTGTGCCTTGACTCAGAGAATCCTTGTACTGTATCTGCCGGTTGCAAATGTTACACAGGAGAAAATTAAGCCACCGAGAAAGTGCAGTTTGTACTGAAGACATAAGAACAACATGTTCATCCACTCACTCGACAACAGTTGTGTAAATGTTAATTAAGGTCGCTACAACTAGATCCAGTTTGTTATTAGGATGGATGATTCTCCATTTAGTGTATTATTTTAGGTTTAGAAGTGAGGCATCATTAAACTTGTGAGAGTGGGACATGACAGAGGTTGTTAACCACTGGGAATAACTGCAGAAACTGGTATGAAACACGGTTATTAAAGAATTCAGGTAAGTTTAAGAAATACTGTTTCAAATGATGTCAAGGGAAGAGTAACGATGAGAAGATAAGTCGGGCAGTATTGTCAGAAACTGCCAAGGTTGGGAATATGGAGGGAGAGTGACTCTGTAGACTACCGTGCTTATGTTTTGCTGATTGCGTCTAACTCGCTCCATCTCTGGTGTCTCTGACACTGACGTGCCTTGTCCCAATTCTTCTTTGTATTGCAGCTTGGAATGAGACAAAAAAGTCAAACATGTTGGTGACACTCTTAAAGTACTTTTTACCAATGGCAGAGCCTGACCGACACTTGAATTTGGGGACGCAAACTAAGTCTGGGAAGCCATCAGGTCCATACCAGCTGGTGATGATAGCAGTCTGTGTTCAACAGACCCCTAATTTAGTAGTGTTTCCTTCTTGTTCTTGGCTGATCATCAAACCTCCAAAGGTTTATAAACTTCTGATTCGAAGCATAACAACTTTGAGACAGTCTCTCGCCAATATGCAAACAGTTTCTAAAAACAACCTAATAGTGTCAACAGTATTGGTCAGGCTCTTGCAGGAATATAGAACGACTTCAAGCAAGCAGATTATTTGCAAAATGTGAAATAAGTTATAAACTGAAGAGAAATCAGGTCCAAAGAAAGGCATAGGTCACCACTGGGCAAGAGGAGAGAGTGATGCAGGGATCTTAATTAGGATCAAAGGTTGCTACATGACTTTCTAGTGGGAAAGGTCAGAGGGAATTTGAGGGATGTCAGAGGATTCTAGGGGCAATAACTTTAAGGAGGGTAAGAGTCGGGGGTACACGAGGATCACTAGAGTTCTGTCTTCTACCGAGCTGATATTCTTCTGGGTTTCTCGGACCCGCTTCACCTCAGGGAGATCAGGTATGGCTGTGCCTTGACTCAGAGAATCCTTGTACTGTATCTGCCGGTTGCAAATGTTACACAGGAGAAAATTAAGCCACCGACAAAGTGCAGTTTGTACTGAAGACATAAGAACAACATGTTCATCCACTCACTCCACAACAGTTGTGTAAATGTTAATGTTGCTACAATTAGATCCAGTTCATTATTAGGATGGATTATTTTCCATTTAGTGTATTATTTTAGGTTTAAAAGTGAGGCATCATTAAGGTTATTAATCACTGAGGTTGTTAACCACTGGGAATAACTGCAGAAACTGGTAAGAAACACGGTTAAAGAATGCAGAAACTGGTATAAAACACGGTTAATGGAAAATTCAGGTAAGTTTAGGGAGTACTGGTTAAGATGATGTCAAGGGAAGAGTAACGGTGTGAAGATAAGTTGGGCAGTATTGTCACAAACTGCCAAGGTTGGGAATATGGCGGGAGAGTGACTCTGTAGACTACCGTGCTTATGTTGCGCTGGTTTTGTTTAACCCTCTCCATCTCAGGGGTTTCAGGCATTGCAGTTCCTCCTCCCAAATCCTCTTTGTACTGAATCTTTGTGTGGATGAGGGAGAAAAGAACCAGTAAATAGCCTGATCCTTCTTCTCTTGAGCAGAAAACCCAAGCATGTTCATGGTCCCAAAGGTGACTAAATTGTTTAAAATGGTTCTTTAAGCATACTTACAGATAAACAATACTTAATTGTGCTGCAAATCACTCAAACACAGAAATGAACAACACAACAAGCAAGACGTGAAACCATGACTAAACTAGCCAAGGGTTAGCAGCCTGAATGAAATAGCATGTCTCACAGGGTTAAAGTAGTCCAAAAACACAAAGATGGTGTATTAGAGCCTGTTAAAGGTGAGGCTAATCTGAGCAATAAAAGGTGTTAAAACTCTGTGTTAAATGATACATGATAAATATCACAGGTAGATACCAAGCTGAAATTCTTTGTATTCTCTTTAACACGAAGCATTTCAGGGGTGATTACAGCAGACCCATGGCCCTTTATGAACTTAAGGTCAGTCTGGTACTGAAGCTACAAGGAGAAAAACACAAGTGCGGTCACAAGCTTTACAAAATGTCATATCCAACATGCCATATAAATATGAAATATTTATATCAATTAATTCAAGTCCATAGTAGTCAATCCGCCGTCGTACTTACAGTGCTGAAGTTCTTCTGGTTCTCACGGACTCTCAGCATCTCAGGAGTGTCCAGAACAGGCACATAGTGAGACATGGTCTTCTCAGCCTCTTCTTTGTACTTTTTCTGTTGGACGAACACACACCTCAGCTTAGCTACCTTCTTCCACGACTGTCTGGGATCAGTACGACACCTGGCTGATGATATTCTTCATCTGCTGCGCGTGGATAATGTCCGGAGTATCGATGACGGAGGTGTAGTTGGCTCGGTCCATCTCTGCGGTCTGCTTGTACTTGACCTGATGGGCACAAAAGTCACGGAATTGGTCGTAAACGTTCATAATGTTACACCAAAAGTGCTACATTGAAATGTTTGTCTAATTGGCCATGACGCATGTCCATGAAATTGTAATGGAAGCTGTAGGAGAGGAATAAAGTGCAAATGTATTATAAAATCATTAGGGGTGTCAGAAAAATGCATACATTTTGAATTAACCGCGATTCTTATTTGTAATGATTCTTAATCGATTTAAAAACAAAAATCGATTAAAAAAACAAACTCATTGCAGGGCCAACACAGATAGACAACAGTCACACAAAAACAGTTTTCTTTTAAGTAACAAACATTTATCAGAGCTGGAGGAACGTAATTAATTATAGAATCGGCACCCAATGTTATTAAAAAAGTATTGATTTTGGATTCGCAAATTGTTTTAAATCAAGAATCAGTCCTGAATTGATTGATCATAATATTTTATTAGAGCGTATCAAAACACGTATTGGTATGTCAGACTTAGCTTTGTCGTGGTTTAACTCTTATCTTACTGACAGGATGCATTGCGTCTCCCATAATATTGTGACCTCGGACTATGTTAAGGTAACGTGTGGAGTTCCTCAGGGTTCGGTTCTTGGCCCTGCACTCTTTAGTATTTACATACTGCCGCTAGGCGACATCATACGCAAATACGGTGTTAGCTTTCATTGTTATGCTGATGACACCCAACTCTACATGCCCCTAAAGCTGACCAACACGCCGGATTGTAGTCAGCTGGAGGCGTGTCTTAATGAAATTAAACAATGGATGTCCGCTAACTTCTTGCAACTCAACGCCAAGAAAACGGAAATGCTGATTATCGGTCCTGCTAAACACCGACATTTATTTAATAATACCACCTTAACATTTGACAACCAAACAATTACACAAGGCGAATCAGTAAAGAATCTGGGTATTATTTTCGACCCAACTCTCTCGTTTGAGTCACACATTAAGAGTGTTACTAAAACGGCCTTCTTTCATCTCCGTAATATCGCTAAAATTCGTTCTATTTTATCCACTAGCGACGCTGAGATCATTATTCATGCGTTCGTTACGTCTCGTCTCGACTACTGTAACGTATTATTTTGGGGTCTCCCTATGTCTAGCATTAAAAGACTACAATTGGTACAAAATGCGGCTGCTAGACTTTTGACAAGAACAAAAAAGTTTGATCCTATTACGCCTATACTGTATATAACTTTATATACATATATATATACCTATACTGGCTCACCTGCACTGGCTTCCTGTGCACTTAAGATGTGACTTTAAGGTTTTACTACTTACGTATAAAATACTACACGGTCTAGCTCCGTCCTATCTTGTCGATTGCATTGTACCATATGTCCCGGCAAGAAATCTGCGTTCAAAGAACTCCGGCTTATTAGTGATTCCCAGAGCCCAAAAAAAGTCTGCGGGCTATAGAGCGTTTTCTATTGGGGCTCCAGTACTATGGAATGCCCTCCCGGTAACAATTAGAGATGCTACCTCAGTAGAAGCATTTAAGTCCCATCTTAAAACTCATTTGTATACTCTAGCCTTTAAATAGCCCCCGTTAGACCAGTTGATCTGCCGTTTCTTTTCTTTTCTCCTCTGCTCCCCTTTTCCTTGAGGGGGCGGGGGGCACAGGTCCGGTGGCCATGGATGAAGTGCTGGCTGTCCAGAGTCGGGACCCGGGGTGGACCGCTCGCCTGTGCATCGGCTGGGAACATCTCTGCGCTGCTGACCCGTCTCCGCTCGGGATGGTGTCCTGCTGGCCCCACTATGGACTGGACTCTTACTATTATGTTGGATCCACTATGGACTGGACTCTCACAATATTATGTCAGACCCACTCGACATCCATTGCTTTCGGTCTCCCCTAGAGGGGGGGGGGGGGTTACCCACATATGCGGTCCTCTCCAAGGTTTCTCATAGTCATTCACATCGACGTCCCAATGGGGTGAATTTTTCCTTGCCCTTATGTGGGCTTTGTACCGAGGATGTCGTTGTGGCTTGTGCAGCCCTTTGAGACACTTGTGATTTAGGGCTATATAAATAAACATTGATTGATTGATTGATTGATTGATTGATTTTCTCCAAGAACCATATTGGTAGCCCTAATATCCATACTTACCCTTTTAGTTTGGTCACAAGGCTCACTACCATATATTGGACAAACTGATCTTTACCACCTTTATATATGGCGGTCTGGGGCTAAACTCTTCACTCATGGTGCTGCACTTGTGATGGCAAAATGAATAGATTAGTAATCTAAACCACAATTGGAGTAGTCAAAGTGTTTGTGTTGTGTTTATTTGCCTTTACTGTCTGTGTGGGTTGTCCCAGATAAGACACTTTTATGGCCTTCACACATTCTTAGGGCTTGCTGGAGATGTCTGCTCGGTCCCCACATCTGCGGTCCCCTCCAATGTTTCTCATTGTGCCCATTGGGTTGAGTTTTCTCTTGCCCTGATGTGGGATCTGAGCCTGTCCAGCCCTTTGAGATACTTGTGATTAAGGGCTATTTAAATAAACTTTAATTGATTGATTGATTGAATAATGCGTCCAAAAATGAAAGAGGTGATACAGTATTATCTGCTTACAGATTGTACCTGGCGGTGTTTCAGCTAGTCTTGGATAAATTAACCTTCCCCGACTCCTTAATTATTTGGTCGCACCCAAGATTCTCTCAGGAATGAGGCAAACATTCATCCAGACCCGCTGAATGTGGTGTGTTAAGAAGCAGACGTACGCTTACTGTGCGCAGTTGTATTGACAAGCTACACCTACAGGCAGTCCCAGTGAATGAGTAAGAAAAACGGTTATATTTTCTGACCTGGCTGAGGATGTCAGTCGCGTTCTTTGCCCTCATGAAGTCCGGGGTGTCGTTCGCCAGAGCCAACATTCCCTTGCCCTTAATGTCCTGCTCCAGTGCCTTCTTGTAGTCTTTCTGCACAGGTCACATGTCAAAGTGTCACACAAGGGAACCACTTGGTGAAGAAGTGTAGTAGGCCAGGGACTTTCTACTCATTCACACTGAGAAGGGCTGCAAAAGCAGAACTCTCGGAGGGACAGTGGTTAGCGGAACTACATTGAGATAGGGTGGAGAAAGAAGTGAACACACAAATGGACGTTCTTTTGTTACAGCTGGAAAAAGGAGATTCTACAGTGGTTATTGGGGAAAGTATGTTCAGGCAGAATTAGTGATTGTAGACCCATTTTTATTTGTGTTAACTGGAGTGGACGGTTCTTTTACTCGTACTAAAAATGTTGGCTAGATTTCACAGGCAAAAATATTCAAATGTCGACCAAAAGAAGAAAAAGGTTCTCTGTACAAGTCTTTTTTTGTACGGCCTGCGTTGCTGTCATAACTGACAAAAAACAATCAGTAGACCCTAACAAGTCAAACACATTCCAAGATATCTTCTTAGGGCATTCAGCCGATTGCAATTGGACTGTTCGGTTTGTCTTTGATAGACTTAGACCGGTCAGATTCAGTCTAGACTCGATCGATCTAAGTCTATGAACTGATGAAGCCTGCTTGGATGAGAGACGGAGCGTTTTCTCAGACAGTCCAGCTGCGATTGCTTGGATGCCCTGAGAGAATCCATAGACATTCCAGGGCGTCGTTTGCTCCTCTAGTTGTTCGGATTTATAACCAGGAATCGTTTCTTGTAAGATTTGAGGTTGATCTACCCCAAGGGTCTATTGTATAAAGATAGTCTACACTGCAAAAACAGGGTTAGGGTTCGAGGGTAAGCAAAATTGGCTTGGCTGGGATTCTTAAAACTAGAATATTTAGGAATATGAGTCCTAAGATAAGAAATTGGGTCCAAGTTTAAGCAAGTTCTTGTCACATAGTAAGATTTAAGTCAAAAGTACGATTAAGCGGGGGCGGTACCTCTGGATTGGCAGACCGGGGTGGTGGTTCCTCTCTTTAAGAAGGGGAACCGGAGGGTGTGCTCTAACTATCGTGGGATCACACTCCTCAGCCTTCCCGGTAAGGTCTATTCAGGTGTACTGGAGAGGAGGCTACGCCGGATAGTCGAACCTCGGATTCAGGAGGAACAGTGTGGTTTTCGTCCTGGTCGTGGAACTGTGGACCAGCTCTATACTCTCGGCAGGGTCCTTGAGGGTGCATGGGAGTTTGCCCAACCAGTCTACATGTGTTTTGTGGACTTGGAGAAGGCATTCGACCGTGTCCCTCGGGAAGTCCTGTGGGGAGTGCTCAGAGAGTATGGGGTATCGGACTGTCTGATTGTGGCAGTCCGCTCCCTGTATGCTCAGTGTCAGAGCTTGGTCCGCATTGCCGGCAGTAAGTCGGACACGTTTCCAGTGAGGGTTGGACTCCGCCAAGGCTGCCCTTTGTCACCCATTCTGTTCTGAACTTTTATGGACAGAATTTCTAGGCGCAGTCAGGGCGTTGAGGGTATCTGGTTTGGTGGCTGCAGGATTAGGTCTCTGCTTTTTGCAGATGATGTGGTCCTGTTGGCTTTATCTGGCCAGGATCTTCAGCTCTCACTGGATCGGTTCGCAGCCGAGTGTGAAGCGACTGGGATGAGAATCAGCACCTCCAAGTCCGAGTCCATGGTTCTCGCTCGGAAAAGGGTGGAGTGTCATCTCCGGGTTGGGGAGGAGATCTTGCCCCAAGTGGAGGAGTTCAAGTACCTCGGAGTCTTGTTCACGAGTGAGGGAAGAGTGGATCGTGAGATCGACAGGCGGATCGGTGCGGCGTCTTCAGTAATGCGGACGCTGTATCGATCCGTTGTGGTGAAGAAGGAGCTGAGCCGGAAGGCAAAGCTCTCGATTTACCGGTCGATCTACGTTCCCATCCTCACCTATGGTCATGAGCTTTGGGTTATGACCGAAAGGACAAGATCACGGGTACAAGCGGCCGAAATGAGTTTCCTCCGCCGGGTGGCGGGGCTCTCCCTTAGAGATAGGGTGAGAAGCTCTGCCATCCGGGGGGAGCTCAAAGTAAAGCCGCTGCTCCTCCACATGGAGAGGAGCCAGATGAGGTGGTTCGGGCATCTGGTTAGGATGCCACCCGAACGCCTCCCTAGGGAGGTGTTTAAGGCACGTCCGACCGGTAGGAGGCCACGGGGAAGACCCAGGACACGTTGGGAAGACTATGTCTCCCGGCTGGCCTGGGAACGCCTCGGGGTCCCACAGGAAGAGCTGGACGAAGTGGCTGGGGAGAGGGAAGTCTGGGCTTCCCTGCTTAGGCTGCTGCCCCCGCGACCCGACCTCGGATAAGCGGAAGAAGATGGATGGATGGATGGTACGATTAAGCCAGATGTTGTTAGCCCAGCAGGCACAAGACATTGAAACAAAACTTGTTGAATTGGGTCCTAAAGTTGAGCAACTCAAACCTAACGTTGAGACAACATGCTTTTTGTCGACGTTTGATCGATGTTGGGTTCTGACGTTGACTTGACCCTTGGTCAACAACGTGGCTCCTGCTGGGACATTAGATTTGATTGTTATTAGATTAGATCAGATTCTTATTAGATTGATAGATAAAGATATCATTTCCTTTTATGAGGCAAAATTTAAGCAAAATGTTATCACAAATTCCAGATTTAGTGACAAGAAATCTGAGTTGTTTCAATGTTGTACTTGTTTCAAGCACAAATACAACGACTCCTCGATATGTCAAATGAAAACCAATCGTAAAAAATACAAGCCTCAATAATCAATTCACTTTATTTTTAACAATATGCTGAGGGCCAATGGAAAAAGGAGCTGTGGGTTGATGATAGACCCCGGTTTGGACTTTGGACACCTTCCCTCTACATCCATAAATGTTATAAATCAATATATTTTTTGAATGAGTCTGTTCTTAAATTTAGAAAGTTAGGCAACCAGTTCTATTCTTAATTTGAAACAAATATTCTTAAGAATGATCAAAATTAGGTTTTGAACTTGTTAGGGTTCAAATCCATTCAGTTGAGATGTTTTAGAAAGAGAAGATGGCTCACACGTTAGTGAAAAACACCAAGCGGGGAAACGACAACTTTTTAGTGCGTCGGGGAAGCGTGGTTAGGAGGGCGGAGCAGGCGGCAGAGCACCGGGACGGCGGGGGAGGTCACCCGGTCTGTGGTGGTCGTACCTCACACAGGATTTGAGTGGCATTCCTTGCTCTCAAAAGCTCAGGAGTTTCCTCCAGCACAGTTAGCCCTTTACCCTTCACGCCTTCTTCTAGATCCCTCCTGTACTCTTTCTACAGGACGGGAGAAGAACACAGAGACTGTGGAGAGGGCAGGCCAGGCACATGTAGAGCTCAAAGTCTCCGGGTCTCCCAAGAACAAACTCAAAATCAGTTGTTTTTTTTAAAAGAAAAAAAACGATAAAAACACAAAAAAAACTGCGTCTTTGGTAAGGAGACGCCGGTGACTTTGGCAAGAATCCTGATAACCACATTTGAAAGTACACAGGAAGGTAGAACCCGGGCGGCATGCGGCTGTGAAGGTTGGATGCAAACACACACGGGTGCTGGTTCCACGGTCATGAGCGCTCCAGGAGGGTCTTGTGGGGGACGCATGCAAACCTGCCGACACACCGACCGACAGACATGACAGCTCTTGAGGCTCTTCGTCGGGAGAGGGCCGGTCCTTGAGGGGGGGCCAGATTTAAATCAGCGGTGCTTAATTCACATCACTTTGTCGCCGCGCTGCGGAAAATTCTAAAGCTAAAGATAAAGAACATGTTTATGGCTCTGATACATTCCTGGAGCTAAAACCCCAATCTTCTCTGAGCCTAGGACAACGGTGTCAAACTCAAAGC
The DNA here is from genome assembly GCF_033978685.3 of Nerophis lumbriciformis. Lineage (NCBI taxonomy): Eukaryota > Metazoa > Chordata > Actinopteri > Syngnathiformes > Syngnathidae > Nerophis > Nerophis lumbriciformis. The sequence continues at coordinate 1,120,315 of NC_084578.2, read as the reverse complement.
CCCAGGGCTAAATCTGACCCGCCATATCATTTATCATAGAATGTGTCGATAAAGCAGTGCTTCTTACCATAGGGCTCATTGTCGCCCCCTAGAGGGCTGCCACAAAATAGCCATTTGTCAGCTGTGGTCCGTACGAGCAGTAGCAGTACTCGGTCGTAATACACTTTGTGAAGTCTGGAGCTAAAGTCATGGAGAAGTTTCTTAAGCGCTAAAAATTATGACTAAAGTGGTGAAGTTTATTTAATAAACATATTATTTTTTTATTTAGTTAGTTTGCAATAGCACCGTGTGATTGTATGTACGTTTATTTTTGATATACAGGTAAAAGCCAGTAAATTAGAATATTTTGAAAAACTTGATTTATTTCAGTAATTGCATTCAAAAGGTGTAACTTGTACATTATATTTATTCATTGCACACAGACTGATGCATTCAAATGTTTATTTCATTTAATTTTGATGATTTGAAGTGGCAACAAATGAAAATCCAAAATTCCGTGTGTCACAAAATTAGAATATTACTTAAGGCTAATACAAAAAAGGGATTTTTAGAAATGTTGGCCAACTGAAAAGTATGAAAATGAAAAATATGAGCATGTACAATACTCAATACTTGGTTGGAGCTCCTTTTGCCTCAATTACTGCGTTAATGCGGCGTGGCATGGAGTCGATGAGTTTCTGGCACTGCTCAGGTGTTATGAGAGCCCAGGTTGCTCTGATAGTGGCCTTCAACTCTTCTGCGTTTTTGGCTCTGGCATTCTGCATCTTCCTTTTCACAATACCCCACAGATTTTCTATGGGGCTAAGGTCAGGGGAGTTGGCGGGCCAATTTAGAACAGAAATACCATGGTCCGTAAACCAGGCACGGATAGATTTTGCGCAGTGTGCAGGCGCCAAGTCCTGTTGGAACTTGAAATCTCCATCTCCATAGAGCAGGTCAGCAGCAGGAAGCATGAAGTGCTCTAAAACTTGCTAGTAGACGGCTGCGTTGACCCTGGATCTCAGGAAACAGAGTGGACCGACACCAGCAGATGACATGGCACCCCAAACCATCACCCAACCATGCAAATTTTGCATTTCCTTTGGAAATCGAGGTCCCAGAGTCTGGAGGAAGACAGGAGAGGCACAGGATCCACGTTGCCTGAAGTCTAGTGTAAAGTTTCCACCATCAGTGATGGTTTGGGGTGCCATGTCATCTGCTGGTGTCGGTCCACTCTGTTTCCTGAGATCCAGGGTCAACGCAGCCGTCTACCAGCAAGTTTTAGAGCACTTCATGCTTCCTGCTGCTGACCTGCTCTATGGAGATGGAGATTTCAAGTTCCAACAGGACTTGGCGCCTGCACACAGCGCAAAATCTACCCGTGCCTGGTTTACGGACCATGGTATTTCTGTTCTAAATTGGCCCGCCAACTCCCCTGACCTTAGCCCCATAGAAAATCTGTGGGGTATTGTGAAAAGGAAGATGCAGAATGCCAGACCCAAAAACGCAGAAGAGTTGAAGGCCACTATCAGAGCAACCTGGGCTCTCATAACACCTGAGCAGTGGCAGAAACTCATCGACTCCATGCCACGCCGCATTAACGCAGTAATTGAGGCAAAAGGAGCTCCAACCAAGTATTGAGTATTGTACATGCTCATATTTTTCATTTTCATACTTTTCAGTTGGCCAACATTTCTAAAAATCCCTTTTTTGTATTAGCCTTAAGTAATATTCTAATTTTGTGACACACGGAATTTTGGATTTTCATTTGTTGCCACTTCAAATCATCAAAATTAAATGAAATAAACATTTGAATGCATCAGTCTGTGTGCAATGAATAAATATAATGTACAAGTTACACCTTTTGAATGCAATTACTGAAATAAATCAAGTTTTTCAAAATATTCTAATTTACTGGCTTTTACCTGTATTTGATTATTATTTATTTTTGTAATTAGCCTGACGTAAGCCTTGTTAATAATCATTGTGAGTAACGCACGGTTTCATATCATTTGACAAGTTTTATCCTGTTCAACTGTCAGCAAATTAGGTATAATTAGGAGTAATAATACTAGTTCAGTTAAAGTTAAAGTAGCAATGATTGTCACACACACACTAGGTGTGGTGAAATTATCCTCTGCATTTGACCCATCCCCTTGAGGGGAGCAGTGAACAGCAGCGGTGGCTGCGCCCGGGAATCATTTTTGGTGATTTAACCCCCAATTCCAAGCCTTGATGCTGAGTGCCAAGCAGGGAGGTAATGGCTCCCATTTTTATAGTATTTGGTATGACTCGGCCGGGGTTTGAACGCACAACCTACCCATCTCAGGGCGGACACTCTAACCACTAGGCCACTGAGTAGTTAACAGCATATTACTGTAAATTATTTTTCATGGTAAAATTCTATCGACTAAGCTGCCCGCTTTTTAATGTAAAATCTACGGTGTATTATTGTAAATGGAAACATGCTGCCACTTTTTTTTTTACGGTAAAAAAACTTGCAGCTCAGTTGCCAGAATTTAAATTTGTAGCACAGAATTTGAATAAGTGGTACTGTTTTTACATTTACAGTAGAAAGTTGTAAAAAAAAATGTAAAATTGCACAATAAAATATTGGCAACTGAACTGCCTTTTTTCTTGTATCTGTTTTTTTTGTTTCCTGTAAAATATTGGCAAAAAAAAACTAAGTGAAAATTTAACAATACAATTCTGGCAACTAAACTGCCATTTAAAAAATAAATAAATAATAATAATAGTAATAATATTTGTTACTGTTTTTCCATTTGCCGAAAAATGTTGTAAAAAAAAAAAAACACCTTCAATTTTACAGTAAAATTCTGGTGACTAAGCTGACCGTTTTTTCCCCGTAGAAAAACAGTCGTACTGTTTTTCCATTTACAGTAAAAAGTTGTAAAAAAATAAAATAAAATTGTACAATAAAATATTGGCAACTGAACTGCCTTTTTTCTTGTATCTGTTTTTTTTGTTTCCTGTAAAATATTGTAAAAAAAAAAACTAAGTGAAAATTTAACAATACAATTCTGGCAACTAAACTGCCATTTAAAAAAAAAATAATAATAATAATAATAATTGTTACTGTTTTTCCATTTGCCGTAAAATGTTGTAAAAAAAAAAAAAAAAACACCTTCAATTTTACAGTAAAATTCTGGTGACTAAGCTGACCGTTTTTTCCCCGGAAAAACAGTCGTACTGTTTTTCCATTTACAGTAAAAAGTTGTAAAAAAAAAACAACCCACTAACATTTTACAATAAAATCCCCACGACTCAATTGCCATTTTGCTGTAAAAAAAAAACAAAAAACAGAGGTTCCCGTAAAATGTTGTAAAAAAATGTTGTAAAATTTTACAATAAAATTCTGGTGACTAACCTGCCTTTTTTCCCCATAAAAAACAGTGAAACTGTTTTTCCATTTGCCGTAAAATGTTATAAAAATTACTGTAAAACTTTTACAATAAAATTCTGCCGACTAAAACCCCATTTTATGTGGTAAAAACCACACAGTAAAATTCTGGTGACTAACCTGCCAGTTTTTTTGTTCGTAAAAAAAACAGTGGTACTGTTTTTCCATTTACAGTATTATGTTGTAAAAACAACCATACATATATATACATAATATATATATATATATAATAAAATGCATATATTATTCACTGTTACATGTGGCCCTCAGTGAAAACCAGTTTGACACCCTGACCTAGGTCAAAGACTGCTGTAATGTATTATCATTATTTTATTCTATTTTTTTATTATTATTATTAATTTTATTATTATCATTATTATTATTATTATTATACCCAAATATTCCAGTCCACAATCACATGAAGTCTGAGTCTTCTCTCTCTTCCTGGGAAACAAGTGAAAAGTGTAGTATGCATGCCAGGCCACTAGGTGGCAACGTCTCTGTCAAAGATTGACACCGCGACTTTAAATGGAGTCATCCCGAGTGCGAGGCGCACCTTGTCACCAAAGAGAGACCTTTGGTGCTCCTTAGTGGGGCTTCATTCCCGTTAAGGAAGTGAGGAGGGACAAGAGGGAGTGGGTGGTGTGCTAGTGGCGTTACGGGGGAGGGGGACGGGGACAAGGGGGGGGGGGACTTCAGGTGTGGGGACAAAATACTCCCGTCGTTACCTCACTGGCTATTTTGGTGGCGTGTCTGACATGGAGCATGGCGGGCGTGACCTCCAAGCCGGAGAGGTTCTTGCCCTTCATGGACTCCTCAAAGTCCTTCTTATAGTCTTTCTAGTGGCCGCACAGATAAGACAGGAACACACATGTCAGCGTGCTGCAGTGTGTGTGTGTGTGTGTGTGTGTGTGTGTAACAGAATAACATACTTAAACAAAAATGTCCTATTAAAACGCCCGGTGTATCAGAAGTGATACATAGCTTTTTACATCCTCATAAGTGTCATTCGTTTTTTTTTTAATTAAAAAAGCCTGAGGTGCATTACACGTATCCTCCACAAGAGGGCAGTAATTGACTTATTTCCTGCAGCGAAGTAACGAGAGACGCCTGATTTTTGAAGAGAAACTTTGCCAAATTTGAGAGGGAGAATGTAAGAAAGACGTGTTTTTATTACTGACACGTCACATATGAACAGCTAATGGAACATATTTTTACAGTAAAACCGTGTTGAAAATGTGCGTATCAAATTTGATACAGCAGGTATAAAAGGTAATTTAACTCTAAATTGACATTTTTTTTTGCATTTCATGCGTTATAAATATCATGGAGCAACATGCAGTCTTTAGATGTTCCAAATAAACAAATATAATGTTTATATGACACAATATGGTATATTTAAAGGTCAAATATGCATATTTGCTGTATTATTTTGTGTGTTGCCATAATTAATCATAGCTTTCTGATTTTTGTGGCAGAAAAATCACATACAAAAATAAAATACACGATTATGTAGATTTGTTTGTATGTTTTGTTTAGATGATAAATACCGTATTTTCCGCACTATTAGCCGCACCTAAAAACCACAAATTTACTCAAAAGCTGACAGTGCGGCTTATAACCCGGTGCGCTTTATATATGGATTAATATTAAGATTCATTTTCATAAAGTTTCGGTCTCGCAACTACGGTAAACAGCCGCCATCTTTTTTCCCCGTAGAAGAGGAAGTGCTTCTTCTTCTACGCAAGCAACCGCCAAGGTAAGCACCCGCCCCCATAGAAGAGGAAGCGCTTCTTCTTCTACTGTAAGCAACCACCCGCCCCCGTAGAAGAAGAAGAAGCGCGCGGATATTACGTTTCATTTCCTTTGTGTGTTTACATCTGTAAAGACCACAAATTGGCTCCTACTAAGCGACAGGTTTCCGGTTCATGAAAAGACGCAATCTCTCCATCTGCACACGGGCTACTATTTCACAGCAACTGCCTAAAGACTTTCAAGAAAAGCTGGCTACTTTCCGTGCATATTGTAAAAACAAGATAGCTGAAAAAAAGATCCGGCCAGAGAACATTATCAACATGGACGAGGTTCCACTGACTTTTGATATTCCTGTGAACCGCACTGTGGATACAACGGGAGCACGTACGGTGAATATTCGCACCACAGGGAATGAGAAGTCATCCTTCACTGTGGTTCTAGCTTGCCATGCTAATGGCCAGAAACTTCCACCCATGGTGATATTCAAAAGGAAGACCTTGCCAAAAGAGACCTTTCCAGCCGGCGTCATCAAAAAAGCTAACTCGAAGGGATGGATGGATGAAGAAAAGATGAGCGAGTGGTTAAGGTAAGTTTACGCGAAGAGGCCGGGTGGCTTTTTTCACGCAGCTCCGTCCATGTTGATATACGACTCCATGCGCGCCTACATCACGCTGGTTTTTAATATATTATTAAAGTTTGACTGACCTATCTGACTGTTTTTTTTGACATTCCTTTAGCGCAGTTAGATGCGGCTTATAACACGGGGCGGCTTATAGGTGGACAAAGTTTTGAAATATGCCGTTCATTGAAGGCGCGGCTTATAACCCAGGGCGGCTTATGGTGCGGAAAATACGGTAATTGCAACATTGAAGATGTTTTAAAAATGCTAAGAAAAGATGATGACAAATGTTCTTTTGGTGTTTGGAAATAACATGATAGATATTTCTTATGTTTTAATTTGTTATAAAAATAACAAAAGATTTATATAGATATATACGTATCAAATATGATACAAATTGAAAATTATATATGGAAACTGATTTTTGTCCCCAAAAATCCCTAATAATAATTTGTTGAGAAGGACCGAAATAAGGTCCAGTTTGAAATCATTAGAATTGATTGATTTATTTATATTTAAATTATTTAGTGGTTCAGGCTTCAAAGGGTTAAAAAAAGGAAGCTAATTATCCATGAAATATGCACATGCGTCGTCTAAAGACTGCTTTTAATCGTCTACTTATAGGGTTGTCCCTCCGGGAATCATCACCTCCGGTGCAGGAAATGACCGGCATCTCGCCTAGGTGTTGTTATCACTGGCGGACGGCGCTAAACATGTTACACAACGAGTAGGAACCAGAAGGAGCGGACAAGAAGGCATGCTAATCGCTAAGCTACCTGGAAACAACGCAAAAAGTACGTGCTCGGTAACCTTGAAAGTGTCCAATCTTCATCCTGCGTGTCAAGGTCACGTGTTAGTACGCCGACGTGTCGTTACCTGGCTCTGCATGTGCTGCGCCTCCTTGGCCGTGACGTATGTGGGCGTCTCAAAGTCCAACATGGCCTTGCCCCTTTCCTTCTCGTACTTCTCCTTGTACTTGATCTGTGGCGGCGCAAACACACGCTGTCATGGCCGCTCCACAACAACGCTCATACAGCTCACCCTCTTGCCGCCCGACGGGTGCCATTTGCATCCCGGGGGGGGGAAAAACAGTATAAAATATAGAATACATCATTTTATTAGACAAAGTGTCCTGCACATTGATCTGGTTGAATATTTGTCAATAAAATTACAACAAATATCAAGATCTGAATTTGTAAAGCCGAATTATGAACGTTTCGTGTTCTGTGGCGAACCATCGGAGCAAAGTTTGGCGCCATACCACGCCCACATCTTATGGCATAGAACTTTTTCCCCGCAATTTATCATCACCTATATGTGTAGTATCTGTCATTTGAAATGTGACTCATTTGGTCAAAGTTCCTAGGAACACTTTTTTCCGCCGAAAAACAGCCAAAAACCATCGGAGCAAAGTTTGGCGCCATACCACGGCCACAGATTATGGCGTGGACTTTTTTTTTCTCGCAATTTATCATGACCTTTATGTGTAGTGTGGAAGGATGCAGATATGTTTAAGAGTTCTTTCTTTTTACATAGCCATGTTTAGAGTATCTAGTACTTTTTTTTGTGTATTCTACCAGTCTCTCTTTGTCTGCAGTGTGTTTTAGGCATTGGAATGTGAGAAAGATGCATCCCCCTCCTTATCTTATCAGTGTTGGGGAAGGGGGAGGCATTCCTTTCAAGAAGTAGTCTCTTTCCGTTTGAATGTTGAATCAACTAGAGCAGCCGATATGAATGTACTGGTTAAGCTGATCTCCCAAAGCTTTGGTATAAAATTGAAAATATTCCAATTCTGTCTTGATGGTCCTTCTTACTCAGCATATATGTCATCGAAAGAACTCGCGATTGACCAGTAACTTAGATTCCCTGGTCCGACGCAACAGTAGTAGCTGTCATTTTAACCGTGACTCATTTGTTGAAAGTCCCAAGGAGGAGTTCGCCAAGTACGACTCCTATTTTTGGCCTAAAAATGGCCTAAAATGAAAACCACAATGGCCGACTTCCTGTTTGTTTTCAAATATGGGTTCTTGAGACTTTTACGAGCGTCCTGTCATGATAGACGTCTCCAGGCGTCCCCGTGATTATGATAGGGCTTTTTTTCTCATTTTCAAGGGGGCGCTAGACAGTAAACTTAAAAAATGTTGTGTTTGGGACCCCAAAATAATCAACATTTTTGCAAAAATGTAATACATTTTCATGCATGTTATGTGACAGCTAAGTATATATATATATATATATATATATATATATATATATATATATATATATATATATATATATATATATATATATATATATATATACATATATATATATATATATATGTATGCATATATATATATATATATATATATATATATATATATATATATGTATATATATATATATGTATATATATGTATATATATATATATATATATATATATATATATATTCATAGATACGTATATTAAGATATATACAAACGTACATAAATATGTACATAAATGTACATGTATACATACACACACACATATATATATATATATATATATATATATATATATATATATATTCATAGATACGTATATTAAGATATATACAAACGTACATAAATATGTACATAAATGTACATGTATACATACACACACACATATATATATATATATATATATATATATATATATATATATATATATATATATATATATATATATATATATATATATATATATATATAATCAGAGTTTACTTTTTAAGTGTTAAGTGTATTTTTAAAGTGTAAAAAGCATCAAATGGAACTTATTGGGTGGAATGGCCCCTCATCAACACCCGGAGTGAACAGAAAGGTGTGGGACGGACCCATCATTTGGTGTTTAGTTAGCCTGGTTGCCCCGGCGACGGTTTGTGGCACTTACGTGGCTCTGCAGCTCAGAAGCCTCCTTGTGATGAAGCTGCTCTGGTGTGTCAGGAATCATGTGGTAGTGACCCCTACTCTCCTCAAACTTCCTCTTGTAGCAGTACTAAGGCAGGATTACAGCTCAGTGCATAAACTACACATGAAAAGATCTCTCCAGCAGCATCAGAAAGGAACTTTGTGTATTATTGGAGCAAAAGTCTTTGCAAAGGCTCAGTCTGTGTATCTGTAATATGATTATTCACGTCTGTACCTCAATATGTGTGGAATCAGATACACATGTGTGTGTTTTAATTTGTGTGTCTGTATTTAAATTTGTGCGTGTAAAAAAAAAAAAAACCATCTGTGTGTCTGTATTTAAATTTGTGTGTGTAAAAAAAATCTGTGTGTGTAATCACATCCACATGTACGTGTTTTAATGTGTGTCCGTATTTCAATTTGTGTGTGTGTAAAAAGAAAACATCTGTGTGTCTGTATTTCAATCTGTGTGTGTAATTAGATCCATCTATGCGTGTTTTAATTTGTGTGTCCCTATTTCAATTTGTGTGTGTGTAAAAAAAACAACCCATCTGTGTGTCTGTATTTTGATCTGTGTGTGTGTAAAAAATGTGTTTTTGTAATCAGATTTGTGTGAAGCAGGAACACTGATTGGTTGTCTTTTTACACCTGACTTGTGTGACCCTTATGCAGTGTAAGATTTGTGTGTCCGTGCAGAGATCTGAATGTGTAAAAAGACTTGTGTGTCTGCAACTTTCCTTTCCCTATACTCACCACTAGTGGGCGCCCTGCACCCACTCATGTTATTCTGCGTCGCAAAAGTCACGTGTAAAAAGACAGCCAATAACATAAATCTGAATACACAGACACACACATTTTTTTACACACACACACACACACAGATCGAAATGAGGACACATTAATTCAAACACACACACACCCACACACCCACACACACACACACAGATCCGATTACACACGCACAAATGGAAATACAGACGCACAAATTAAAACACTTACACAGATCTGATTTAACACACATTTGGAGATGTACACAACAATTCAAATTCATTTTTTATACATCCACACAAATCAAAATACAAACACACAAAGACAAACACACACAGATCTGATTACACACTCACACATTTTGAGATATAAATACATTTTTTAGACACCCACACAAATCAAAATACAGACACACAAATTGAAACAAACACACAGATTGATATACAGACACACACATTTTTTTACAGATACACACACACACAAATTGAAATACAGACACAATATTAAAACACGCACACACACGGATCTGATTACACGCACACACACACACACACACACACACACATTTTTTACACACACAAATTGAAATACAGACACACAAATTGAAACACGCATACACAGATCTGATTACACACACATAGATTGAATTACAGACACACACATTTTTTACACATACACACACACACAAATCGAAATATGGATACAATATTAAAACACACACACACACAGATTGATATATAGACACACACATTTTTTACACACACAAATTGAAATACGGACACACAAATTGAAACACGCATGCACAGATCCGATTACACACACACATATTGATATACAGACACACACATTTTTTACACACACAAATTGAAATACGGACACACAAATTGAAACACGCATACACAGATCTGATTACACACACACAGATTGATATACAGACACACACATTTTTTACACACACAAATTGAAATACGGACACACAAATTGAAACACGCATACACAGATCTGACTACACACACACAGATTGGTATACAGACATACACATTTTTTCCACACACACACAAATCGAAATATGGATACAATATTGAAACACACACAGATTGATATATAGACAGACACATTTTTACACACACACAAATCTCAAATACAGACACAATATTAAAACACACGCACGCACGGATCTGATTACACGCACACTGATTGATATACAGACACACACATTTTTTACACACACAAATTGAAATACGGACACACAAATTGAAACACTTACACAGATCTGATTTAACACACATTTGGAGACGTACACAACAATTAAAATTCATTTTTTATACATCCACACAAATCAAAATACAGACACACAAAGACACACACACACAGATCTGATTACACACTCATACATATTGAGATATAAACACATCTTTTTAGACACCCACACAAATCAAAATACAGACACACAAATTGAAACAAACACACAGATTGATATACAGACACACACATTTTTTACATATACACACACACACACACACACACAAATCGAAATACAGACACAATATTAAAACACGCACACACACGGATCTGATTACACACACACACACACATGTTTTTTACACACACAAATTGAAATACGGACACACAAATTGAAACACGCATACACAGATCTGACTACACACACACAGATTGATATAAAGACATACACATTTTTTAAACATACACACACACACACAAATCGAAATATGGATACAATATTAAAACACACACACACAGATTGATATATAGACATACACATTTTTACACACACACAAATCTCGAATACAGACACAATATTAAAACACACGCACGCACGGATCTGATTACACGCACACTGATTGATATACAGACACACACATTTTTTACACACACAAATTGAAATACAGACACACAAATTGAAACACTTACACAGATCTGATTCCACACACATTTGGAGATGTACACAACAATTAAAATTCATTTTTTATACATCCACACAAATCAAAATACAGACACACAAAGACACACACACACAGATCTGATTACACACTCACACATATTGAGATATAAACATATTTTTTTAGACACCCACACAAATCAAAATACAGACACACAAATTGAAACAAACACACAGATTGATATACAGACACACACATTTTTTACAGATACACACACACACACAAATCGAAATACAGACACAATATTAAAACACGCACACACACGGATCTGATTACACACACACACACACACACACACATTTTTTACACACACAAATTGAAATACGGACACACAAATTGAAACACGCATACACAGATCTGACTACACACACACAGATTGATATACAGACATACACATTTTTTCCACACACACACAAATCGAAATATGGATACAATATTGAAACACACACAGATTGATATATAGACAGACACATTTTTTACACACACACAAATCTCAAATACAGACACAATATTAAAACACACGCACGCACGGATCTGATTACACGCACACTGATTGATATACAGACACACACATTTTTTTACACACACAAATTGAAATACGGACACACAAATTGAAACACGCGTACACAGATCCGATTACACACACACAGATTGATATACAGACACACACATTTTTTACACACACAAATTGAAATACGGACACACAAATTGAAACACGCATACACAGATCTGATTACACACACACAGATTAGTATACAGACACACATTTTCACATACACACATCGAAATACAGACGCACAAATTAAAACACTTACACAGATCTGATTTAACACACATTTGGAGATGTACACAACAATTAAAATTCATTTTTTATACATCCACACAAATCAAAATACAGACACACAAAGACACACACACACAGATCTGATTACACACTCATACATATTGAGATATAAACACATTTTTTAGACACCCACACAAATCAAAATACAGACACACAAATTTAAACAAACACACAGATTGATATACAGACACACATATTTTTTACAGATACACACACACACACACAAATCGAAATACAGACACAATATTAAAACACGCACACACACGGATCTGATTACACACACACACACACATTTTTTACACACACAAATTGAAACAAACACACAGATTGATATACAGACACACACTTTTTACAGATACACACACACACACACACAAATCGAAATACAGACACAATATTAAAACACGCACACACACGGATCTGATTACACACACACACACATTTTTTACACACACAAATTGAAATACGGACACACAAATTGAAACACACATACACAGATCTGTTTACACACACAAATTGAAATACGGACACACAAATTGAAACACGCATACACAGATCTGATTACACACACACAGATTGATATACAGACACACACATTTTTTACACATACACACACACAAATCGAAATATGGATACAATATTAAAACACACACACACAGATTGATATATAGACATACACATTTTTTACACACACACAAATCATAATACGGACACAATATTAAAACACACGCACGCACGGATCTGATTACACGCACACTGATTGATATACAGACACACACATTTTTTACACACACAAATTGAAATACGGACACACAAATTGAAACACGCATACCCAGATCTGATTACACACACACAGATTGATATACAGACACACACATTTTTTACACACACAAATTGAAATACGGACACACAAATTGAAACACGCATACACAGATCCGATTACACACACACAGATTGATATACAGACACACACATTTTTTACACACACAAATTGAAATACGGACACACAAATTGAAACACGCATGCACAGATCTGACTACACACACACAGATTGATATACAGACACACACATTTTTTACACACACAAATTGAAATACAGACACACAAATTGAAACACGCATACACAGATCTGACTACACACACACAGATTGGTATACAGACACACACATTTTCACATACACACATCGAAATACAAGCACACAATATTAAAGCGCACACACACACACACACAGATTGACATACAGACACAGAAATGAGTACACAGACAATGAATGGTATTACAGACGCACAGACTGAGATAGACATCTGCTCCAATAATACTTGTATAGAATTAGCAGATGTTTGTGATGTCCAATGGAAATGAAGATGCTGGTTAAAAATGGGCGGACAATTGTCCAATCCGATGTTTGGCGTGACGTGATTGAGATGTCATGAGGAAAAGAAGTGTAAGTGGTAGTAGAGGAGGTGGAAGGTGAAGGTATGGATCACTACCAGATGAGGATGGGTGTGTGGAGACTTGTCTTACGTCGCTGGACAGCCTGCTGGTGCTCAGGCCGTGCTGCATGGACAGAGACTCGGCCATGTCAGTCACGGGCTTGTGCATCTTCTTCAGGTCACCTTTGTACTTCACCTGTGCCACAGCAGGGCGGGGCCTTAGAACGCTGCCTCCATCCACTCTCAGGCGAGAACCTACCTCACTGGCGAGCGTGTTGGCGTCCTTATACGTCTGGTAGATCTTGCTCTCCTTCAGGTCGTACTGCGGACGCTTGCCCTTCATTTCCTTGTCAAACTTCTCCTTGTACTTCAGCTGGCGGGAACAAAGCATGACATCATCAGACTGCAACCTCTCCAACATGGAGGCAAGTTCCCCAGTGCTTGGACTTCACAAGAACACCAAAGAGCTCATATATGATAACGTATATATGGAAGAGGAATGTAGTAAGATCAGGATTACATCCAGGAAGTATTCACAGCGCTTCACTTTTTCCACGTTTCTCATGTTACTGCACCCCCACACCATGATGCTGCCACCACTTCACTGGAGAGGTGGTGTTGACCTGCTGATGAGCCGTGCCTGCTTTCATGGCCTTCAATCTTTGTCTCACAAGACCAGAGAATTTACTTTCTCATGGTCTGAGAGTCTTCCAGGTGCATTTGTCAGTCCCCAACCCATGCACAGACCAGCATCGATTGGGGACGTCTCTGTGCTGCTGACCTGTCTCCGTTCGGGATGGTCTCCTGCTGGCCCCACTATGGACTGGACTCTCACAATATTATGTTAGATCCACTATGGACTGGACTCTTACTATTATGTTAGATCCACTATGGACTGGACTCTCACAATATTATGTTAGATCCACTATGGACTGGACTCTTACTATTATGTTAGATCCACTATGGACTGGACTCTCCCACTATTATGTTAGATCCACTATGGACTGGACTCTCACAATATTATGTTAGATCCACTATGGACTGGACTCTTACTATTATGTTAGATCCACTATGGACTGGACTCTCACAATATTATGTTAGATCCACTATGGACTGGACTCTTACTATTATGTTAGATCCACTATGGACTGGACTTTCCCACTATTATGTTAGATCCACTATGGACTGGACTCTCACACTATTATGTTAGATCCACTATGGACTGGGCTCTAGTCCATAGTAATGAGAGTCCAGTGGCCATGGACTGGAGTCTCACAATATTATGTTAGATCCACTATGGACTGGACTCTCACACTATTATGTTTGATCCACTATGGACTGGACTCTCACACTATTATGTTAGATC
Organism: Nerophis lumbriciformis; assembly: GCF_033978685.3. Lineage (NCBI taxonomy): Eukaryota > Metazoa > Chordata > Actinopteri > Syngnathiformes > Syngnathidae > Nerophis > Nerophis lumbriciformis. The sequence continues at coordinate 1,105,254 of NC_084578.2, read as the reverse complement.
CACTATGGACTGGACTCTCACACTATTATGTTAGATCCACTATGGACTGGACTCTCACACTATTATGTTAGATCCACTATGGACTGGACTCTCACACTATTATGTTAGATCCACTATGGACTGGACTCTCACATTATTATGTTAGATCCACTATGGACTGGACTCTCACACTATTATGTTAGATCCACTATGGACTGGACTCTCACACTATTATGTTAGATCCACTATGGACTGGACTGTCACTATTATGTTAGATCCACTATGGACTGGACTCTCACTATTATGTTAGATCCACTAAGGACTGGACTCTCACACTATTATGTTAAATCCACTATGGACTGGACTCTCACACTATTATGTTAAATCCACTATGGACTGGACTCTCACACTATTATGTTAGATCCACTATGGACTGGACTCTCACTATTATGTTAGATCCACTATGGACTGGACTCTTACTATTATGTTAGATCCACTATGGACTGGACTCTCACACTATTAAGCTAGATCAACTATGGACTGGGGCATCACGGTGGCAGAGGGGTTAGTGCGTCTGCCTCACAATACGAAGGTCCTGAGTAGTCCTGGGTTCAATCCCGGGCTCGGGATCTTTCTGTGTGGAGTTTGCATGTTCTCCCCGTGACTGCGTGGGTTCCCTCCGGGTACTCCGGCTTCCTCCCACCTCCAAAGACATGCACCTGGGGATAAGTTGATTGGCAACACTAAATTGGCCCTAGTGTGTGAATGTTGTCTGTCTATCTGTGTTGGCCCTGCGATGAGGTGGCGACTTGTCCAGGGTGTACCCCGCCTTCCGCCCGATTGTAGCTGGGATAGGCTCCAGCACCCCCCGCGACCCCAAAAGGGATAAGCGGTAGAAAATGGATGGATGGAACTATGGACTGGACTCCCACACTATTATGTTAGATCCACTATGGACTGGACTCTCACTATTATGTTAGATCCACTATGGACTGGACTCTCACACTATTAAGCTAGATCAACTATGGACTGGACTCCCACACTATTATGTTAGATCCACTATGGACTGGACTCTCACTATTATGTTAGATCCACTATGGACCGGACTCTCACAATATTATGCTAGATCCACTCGACGTCCATTGCACCGGTCGCCCAGGGAGGGAGTGCCCACATCTGCGGTCCCCTCCAAAGTTTCTCATTGTCCCACTGGGTTGAGTTTTTCTTGCCCTGATGGGGGATCTGAGCCAAGGATGTCATTGTGGCTTGTGCAGCCCTTTGAGACACTCGTGATTTAGGGCTATATAAGTAAACATTGATTGATTGATTGACTGATTATGGCAAACTTTTAACTAAGAAATGGCTTCCGTCTGGCCACTCTACCATACAGGCCTGACTGGTAGATTGTCCTTCTGGAAGATTCTCCTCTGACAGAGTGACCATCGGGTTCTTGGTCTTCTCCCTGACTAGGGTCCTTCTCACCTGATCGCTCAGTTTAGACGGACAGCCAGCGCTAGGAAGAGTCCAGGTGGTTCCAAACTTCTTCCATTTACGGATGATGGAGACCACTGTGCTCATTGGGACCTTCAAGGCAGCAGATGTTTTTCTGTACCCTTCCCCAGATTTGTGCCTGGACACAATCCTGTCTCGGAGGTCTGGAGACAATTCCTTGGACTTGGTGTGGGACCTTATATATAGACAGGTGTGTGCCTTTCTTGACCATGTCCAACCAACTGAATTTAGCACAGGCGGTCTCCAATGAAGCCGTAGGAACATCTCAAGGAGGATCAGTTGGTGCAGAGTTTGGAGGACACAACCGCCGGGTGGGCGGGGCTCTCCCTTAGAGATAGGGTGAGAAGCTCTGCCATCCGGAGGGAGCTCAAAGTAAAGCCGCTGCTCCTCCACATGGAGAGGAGCCAGATGAGGTGGTTGGGGCATCTGGTCAGGATGCCACCCGAACGCCTCCCTAGGGAGGTGTTTCGGGCACGTCCGACCGGTAGGAGGCCACGGGGAAGACCCAGGACACGTTGGGAAGACTATGTCTCCTGGCTGGCCTGGGAACGCCTCAGGATCCTCCGGGAAGAGCTGGACGAAGTCTGGGCTTCCCTGCTTAGGCTGCTGCCCCCACGACCCGACCTCGGATAAGTGGAAGAAGATGGATGGATGGATGGCAAATGAATATATTCCATTTTGGAAAAAGGCTCTAACATAACAGAATGTGGAAAAAGTGCAGCGCTGTGAATACTTCCTGGATGCAGTCAGTGTTTCAAACCCACTTTAGGCAGTGACCATGGTCTTGTTTGGACCCCATCAGAACAGAGTCAGTGGATCAGTGAGCATGCAGAGGAAGGACATGAACAGACGTCAAGCTCTGTTCAGATGTAACCTGCACATCTTGGACACAAGGCTCTTATTTTGAAAGGAAGATGGCGGTGAGTAGGATGAGTGAACACATGACGCTTGTTGATGTTCAGCAGTGAGCTGAGTCAGCAACACAAAGAACATCCTCCTTACGTTACTCGTCATTGCACTTATTCTCTTAATGTGGCGCATCTGGGGCGTGTCAATGGAGGCCAGTCCATGGGGGGAGGGCGGGGCCTCCTTCTACCAGACCATGGCGTGAGGCGCCAGACCACGTGGTCAAGGAGGGAAGGAACACACATTTCAAGACAGACGGAACAATATGAGCGGTTAATGCATGTGGAAATGTCCATGACCCACAAGCATGGATCAAACATGGATCAAACATGGATCAAACATGGATGAAACATGAATGAAACATGGATGAAACATGGATCAAACATGGATCAAACATGTATCAAATGTGGATCAACATGGATCAAACATGGAGGAAACAAGGATGAAACATAGATCTAACATGGATCAAACATGGATCCAACATGGATCAAACATGGATGAAACATGGATGAAACATGGATCAAACATGTATCAAGCATGGATCAAACATGTATCAAGCATGGATCAAACATGAATGAAACATGGATCAAACATGGATCCAACATGGATCAAACATGGATCAAACATGAATGAAACATGGATGAAACAAGTATGAAACATGAATCAAACATGGATCAAACACAGATCAAACATGGATCAAACCTGGATCAAACACAGATCAAACATGGATGAAACATGGATCAAACATGGATCAAACATGGATCAAACATGGAGGAAACAAGGATGAAACATGAATGAAACATGAATGAAACATGGATCAAACATGGATCAAACATGGAGGAAACAAGGATGAAACATAGATCTAACATGGATGAAACATGGATGAAACATGAATGAAACATGGATGAAACATGGATGAAACATGGATCAAACATGTATCAAGCATGGATCAAACATGAATGAAACATGGGTCAAACATGGATCAAACATGAATGAAACATGGATGAAACAAGGATGAAACATGGATCAAACATGAATGAAACATGGATCAAACACAGATCAAACATGGATCAAACATGGATCAAACATGAATGAAACATGGATGAAACAAGGATGAAACATGGATCAAACATGGATCAAACACAGATCAAACATGGATCAAACCTGGATCAAACACAGATCAAACATGGATGAAACATGGATGAAACATGGATGAAACATAGATGGAACATGGATGAAACATAGATCAAACATGGATCAAATATGGATGAAACATGAATGAAACATTGATGAAACTTAGATCAAACATGGATCAAATATAGATCCAAATTTTATCAAACATGGATCAAACATGGATCAAACATGAATGAAAAATGGATCAAACATGGATCAAATATGGATCCAAAATGGATCCAAAATGGATCAAACATGGATCCAACATGGATCCAACATGGATCCAACATAGATCAAACATGGATCAAACATGGATCCAAAATGGATCCAGCATAGATCAAACATGGATCAAACATGGATCAAACATGAATGAAACATAAATCAAACATGGATCAAACATGGATCCAACATAGATGAAACATAGATGAAACATGGATTAAACATAGATGAAACATGGATAAAACATGGATCAAACTTGGATCAAACTTGGATCAAACGTGGATCAAACTTGGATCAAACGTGTATCAAACTTGGATCAAACATGGATCAAACATGGAGCAAACATGGAGCAAACATGGATGAAACATGAATGAAACATGGATGAAACATGGATGAAACATGGAGGAAACAAGGATGAAACATAGATCTAAAATGGATGAAACATGTATGAAACATGAATGAAACATGGATGAAACATGGATGAAACATGGATCAAACATGTATCAAACATGAATGAAACATGGATCAAACATGGATCCAACATGGATCAAACATGGATCAAACATGGATCAAACACAGATCAAACATGGATCAAACATGGATCGAACATGAATGAAACATGGATGAAACAAGGATGGAACATGGATCAAACATGGATCAAACACAGATCAAACATGGATCAAACATGGATCAAACATGGATCAAACATGAATGAAAAATGGATCAAACATGGATCAAACATGGATCCAACATGGATCCAACATAGATCAAACATGGATCAAACATGGATCCAAAATGGATCCAGCATAGCTCAAACATGGATCAAACATGGATCAAACATGAATGAAACATAAATCAAACATGGATCAAACATGGATCCAACATAGATGAAACATGGATCAAACATAGATGAAACATGGATGAAACATGGATCAAACTTGGATCAAACTTGGATCAAACGTGGATCAAACTTGGATCAAACGTGTATCAAACTTGGATCAAACATGGATCAAACATGGTCTTCAGTGGCTTGTGGACACCTTCAGCTCCAGACTAACCACACACAGGTGTGTGGGTGTGGCCTACCTGGCTGTTCAGCTTGCACACGTCCGTGGCCAACTTGATGTCCGGCCGGTAGACCAGAGAACCTCCACGACTGGCCTCTTCTCGGGCCTTGTTACGGTAGCCAATCTGGGGGAGAGCCATGAGAGAACGTCACTCACACATCAAGACCAGCCAGGAAGTAGAGCTGGACAATTCATCCAACCACTTCGTTCTGGCTCCTCCCCCTCATTAAAATATTATCATCCAAAAGAAAAAACGATTACTTGGACCTAGATTAGTCACATCTAGTCTTAGATCTAGATTGGTCACATCTAGTCTTAGACTTAGATTGGTCACATCTAGTCTTAGATCTAGATTGGTCACATCTAGTCTTAGACTTAAATTGGTCACATCCAGTCTTAGACCTAGATTGGTCACATCTAGTCTTAGACTTAGATTGGACAGATCTAGTTTTAGACTTAGATTGGTCACATCTAGTTATAGACTTAGATTGGACAGATCTAGTCTTAGACTTAGATTGGTCACATCTAGTCTTAGATCTAGATTGGTCACATCTAGTCTTAGACTTAGATTGGTCACATCTAGTCTTAGCCTTAGACTGGTCACATCTAGTCTTAGACTTAGATTGGTCATATCTAGTCTTAGACTTAGATTGGTCACATCTAATCTTAGACTTAGATTGGACAGATCTAGTTTTAGACTTAGATTGGTCACATCTAGTCTTAGATCTAGATTGGTCACATCTAGTCTTAGACTTAAATTGGTCACATCCAGTCTTAGACCTAGATTGGTCACATCTAGTCTTAGACTTAGATTGGACAGATCTAGTTTTAGACTTAGATTGGTCACATCTAGTTATAGACTTATATTGGACAGATCTAGTCTTAGACTTAGACTGGTCACATCTAGTCTTAGACTTAGATTGGTCATATCTAGTCTTAGACTTAGACTGGTCACATCTAATCTTAGACTTAGACTGGTCACATCTAGTCTTAGACTTAGATTGGTCATATCTAGTCTTAGACTTAGATTGGTCACATCTAATCTTAGACTTAGATTGGACAGATCTAGTTTTAGACTTAGATTGGTCACATCTAGTTATAGACTTAGATTGGACAGATCTAGTCTTAGACTTAGATTGGTCACATCTAGTCTTAGACTTAGATTGGTCACATCTCGTCTTAGTCTTAGATTGGTCACATCTAGTCTTAGACTTAGATTGGTCAGGTCTAGTCTTAGACTTAGATTGGTCACATCTAGTCTTAGACTTAGATTGGACAGATCTAGTCTTAGGCTTAGATTGGTCACATCTAGTCTTAGACCTAGATTGGTCACATCTAGTCTAAGACTTACATTGGTCAGATCTAGTCTTAGACTTGGATTGGTCAGATTTAGTCTTAGATTTGGATTGGTCAGATCTAGTCTTAGTCTTGGATTGGTCACATCTAGTCTTAGACCTAGATTGGTCACATCTAGTCTAAGACTTACATTGGTCAGATCTAGTCTTAGACTTGGATTGGTCAGATTTAGTTTTAGATTTGGATTGGTCAGATCTAGTCTTAGTCTTGGATTGGTCAGATTTAGTCTTAAATTTGGATTGGTCAGATCTCGTCTTAGATTTAGATTGGTCACATCTAGTCTTAGACCTAGATTGGTCACATCTAGTCTAAGACTTACATTGGTCAGATCTAGTCTTAGACTTGGATTGGTCAGATTTAGTCTTAGATTTGGATTGGTCAGATCTAGTCTTAGTCTTGGATTGGTCAGATTTAGTCTTAAATTTGGATTGGTCAGATCTCGTCTTAGATTTAGATTGGTCACATCTAGTCTTACACTTAGATTGGTCACATCTAGTCTTAAACTTAGATTGGACAGATCTAGTCTTAGACTTAGATTGGTCACATCTCGTTTTAGACTTAGATTGGTCACATCTAGTTATAGACTTAGATTGGACAGATCTAGTTTTAGACTTAGATTGGTCACATCTAGTCTTAGACTTAGATTGGACAGATCTAGTCTTAGACTTAGATTAGTCACATCTAGTCTTGGACTTAGATTGGTCACATCTCGTCTTAGTCTTAGATTGGTCACATCTAGTCTTAGACTTAGATTGGTCAGGTCTAGTCTTAGACTTAGATTGGTCACATCTAGTCTTAGACTTAGATTGGTCACATCTAGTCTTAGACCTAGATTGGTCACATCTAGTCTAAGACTTAGATTAGTCAGATCTAGTCTTAGACTTGGATTGGTCAGATTTAGTCTTAGACTTAGATTGGTCAGATCTAGTCTTAGTCTTGGATTGGTCAGATTTAGTCTTAGATTTGGATTGGTCAGATCTCGTCTTAGATTTAGATTGGTCACATCTAGTCTTAGACTTAAATTGGTCAGATCTAGTCATAGACTTGGATTAGTCAGAGCTAGTCTTAGATTTAGATTGGTCAGATCTAGTCTAGCTGCTGGTGCCAAAACATACCTATTTAACATATGTTAACTGTTAGCATGCTAAGGTTAGCACGCTAACTTTTTTATAATCCATTTTTGCAGAACTACACCTTTGAGTCATTAAACTTGGTACCGGACACGTTAACTGTTAGCATGCTGACGTTTGCATTTCAGTTCCACTTGTGCATATCAGCGGCCCGCACAATCCAAATATCTGTGACTATCATTGTTCCCGTAATGGCTCAGCCCTAGTCTTGAGTCTGAAGTGTCAAGGTCTGGAGTCTTCTTCTTGAACCTGCTCGCTGATTACCTCGCTGACGAGTTTAGCCGTCTGCGTGGCCTTCTTGATGTCGGGTCGGTCCACCACGGTTGTGTAGTGTAGGTTGGCCTTGGCGTTCTTCTTGTAGGCCAGCTGAAGGAAGACGTGACCCACATCACCCGCGGTCCACATTTCTAAAAGACCACAAAGTGCCGGACGGACTCACGTCGCTCTGTTTTATGTTGACGTCCATGGCGTGGCCGACTTCAGGTGGCACCCTCATGTGGTTGTACACCGCCTTGCCCTTCTCCTTCTCAAACTTGGCTTTGTACACATTCTGGAACAGGACACGGGACTGTCAGGATCCCAGCCAGTGGCCCGAGCCTAAGGAGACCAGAAAAGGTACCTTGCTGACGAGCTTGTTGATTTCCTTGCTGTGGACCGTGTCCCGGGTCTCCGGCATGATAGTGAAGGAGCCGGACTGCCTCTGTTTCTTGCTGGCCGCCTTGTACTTGGTCTGTGGAAGAACATCAAGGACGTTGAAGGACCAGCAGGAACTTTGGTTTTCTTTGGACGGGGGTCTTACCTCGGATGAAAGGTGGCGCACGGACTTGGAGTGGAGGTTTTGAGGCGTGTCGGCAACGTGCAGGTAGTGGCCCCTGGCCTTCTCGTACTTCTCCTTGTACTTCAGCTGAAGGACAACGCAGAGTTAGACCTTTTTGGAAACCTTAACTGCCGTGACGTCTGGCACTTTCCAACGTAAATTTGCTGAGTGTAGTTTTTTTCTGGCGCTTTTGCAAAGGCCCCACCGGCAAGGTTGGGGCGTGGAGGAGGAGAATGGAAAAATCATGCGGCAGGTAAGAGGAATTACCCTAAACTCCGGACTACTTTTTTCCTACATTTTGGACCAAAAGTGTGTTATTGTTTGTGCTACGGCGCCAACTTAATGGACGAGTTCGCTCACTGCAGGTGCTGCAGTGTCCTTCCATTTAGTGCTTTCAACCGGGAGTAGAAGTCTTCTCAGAATCCTAACCTGGTATGTGACACATGCTAACTTTTTAGCCCAATTTGTCCCTGTACACCTCCAAGTCATATAACTTAGTACGTGACTTATGCTATCTGTTCTCTTGCTAACGTTAGCGTACTAATGTTTTTAGCTAATCTCGCAGCCATAAACTTTAGAGTCATGTAACTTGGTACATGCTAACTGTTTTTTTTTTGCTAAGGTTAGCATACTAACTTTCTAAGCTAATTTTGCAGTCATAAACCTTAAAGTCATATAACTTGGTATGTGACTTATGCTAACTGTCTCTTGCTAACGTTAGCATACTGACTTAGGTAATTCCGCAGCTATAAACCTTAGAGTCATATAACTTGGTACGTGATTTATGCTAACTGTCTCTTGCTAACGTTAGCATACTGACTTAGGTAATTCCGCAGCCATAAACCTTAGAGTCATATAACTTAGTACGTGACTTATGCTAACTGTTATCTTGCTAACGTTAGCATACTAATGTTCTTAGCTAATTTCGCAGCAATAAACCATAGAGTCATGTAACTTGGTTCGTGACTTATGCTAACTGTCACTTGCTAACGTTAGCTTACTGACTTAGGTAATTCCGCAGCTATAAACCTTAGAGTCATATAACTTGGTACGTGACTTATGCTAACTGTTATCTTGCTAACGTTAGCATACTAATGTTCTTATCTAATTTCGCAGCCATAAACCTTAGAGTCATATAACTTGGTACGTGACTTATGCTAACTGTCACTTGCTAACGTTAGCATACTGACTTAGGTAATTCCGCAGCTATAAACCTTAGAGTCATATAACTTGGTACGTGACTTATGCTAACTGTTATCTTGCTAACGTTAGCATACTAATGTTCTTATCTAATTTCGCAGCCATAAACCTTAGAGTCATATAACTTGGTACGTGACTTATGCTAACTGTCACTTGCTAACGTTAGCATACTGACTTAGGTAATTCCGCAGCTATAAACCTTAGAGTCATATAACTTAGTACGTGACTTATGCTAACTGTTATCTTGCTAACGTTAGCATACTAATGTTCTTAGCTAATTTCGCAGCCATAAACCTTAGAGTCATATAACTTGGTACGTGACTTATGCTAACTGTCACTTGCTAACGTTAGCATACTGACTTAGGTAATTCCGCAGCCATAAACCTTAGAGTCATATAACTTAGTACGTGACTTATGCTAACTGTTATCTTGCTAACGTTAGCATACTAATGTTCTTAGCTAATTTCACAGCCATAAACCTTAGAGTCATATAACTTGGTACGTGACTTATGCTAACTGTCACTTGCTAACGTTAGCATACTGACTTAGGTAATTCCCAGCTATAAACCTTAGAGTCATATAATTTGGTACGTGACTTATGCTAACTGTTATCTTGCTAACGTTAGCGTACTAATGTTCTTAGCTAATTTCGCAGCCATAAACCTTGGAGTCATATAACTTGTTACGTGACTTATGCTAACTGTCACTTGCTAACATTAGCATACTAATGTTCTTAGCTAATTTCGCAGCCATAAACCTTAGAGTCATATAACTTGGTACGTGACTCATGCTGGTTTTTTTTTTGCTAAGGTTAGCATACTAACTTTCTAAGCTAATTCCGCAGCCATAAACCTTAGAGTCATGTAACTTGGTATGTGACTTATGCTAAATGTCACTTGCTAGCGTTAGCATACTGACTTAGCTAATTCCGCAGCCATAAACCTTAAAGTCATGTAATCACCAAACCTTCTCAGGTAAGACTCACCTGGCTGGCCAGCACGTTGTTCTTCAGGCACAGGACGGTGAGCTTGTCGTCCACAATGGGCGTCACACACCCCTTCATGATCTCCCTGTCGTACTTGTACTCCACCTGCGTGTCCAGGACAAGAAGCCACATGGGTGGAGAACTCCTCGCGGTGGTCCATTTTGTCTCAAACTCACGTCGCTCTGCTGGGCGGTGCTTCTGGCGGCGGTGAGGAAGTCGGGCCTGTCCACCGTCCAGCTCCACTTGTCCTTCATGGCCTCGTACTTCTTCTTGTACTGGAGCTGGGGGGGGGGTGGAGAAGAACATGGCCGTCACTCCTTCTTCCTTCTGGGAGAAGAGGTCTTACGTTGGTGATGTTGTTGTAGGCCTCCTTGGCGGCACGGATGGAGTGAGCCTCCGGGTCGATGTTGATCTGGGCCTTGCTCCTCTCGTACACCTCCCGGTACTTGAGCTGCACAAGTCCACAAAGCAGAGGTGGGTGCCGGCACCAGCGTACCAGTAGTCCAGTCCATCACCAGACCACCTACGCTGCTGGGGAAGTCCTTGACCTTCTTCATCAGCTGCAGGTGCGGGGTGTCGTACGGCAGCGTGTAGCCCCTGGCCTTGTTCTTGTTGTACTCCATCTTGTAGACGATCTGCCGAGCAAGCGTCCTCACCATGTCAGCCGGGCGGGCGTTGTGACCACAAAAAGCAAACTTACGTCGCCGATCTTCAGGCTGCGTTTGTGGGTTTCGTAGACGGGGGTGTCCAGGATGGAGGTGAACTTGTCCTTGGCGCGCTCGTACTGCTCCCTGTAACGCCACTGAAGTGCACCCACGTGGACCGTTAGCCCCTCGTTGCTAACAGGGTGCGGTAAAACACGTACAGCGGGGAGGGGATTCAAACGTCAAGGTTTACCTGACACACGAAACGTGACAAATTTGGGGAGGATACACGATCCACTTTAGCCGTGTTGAATAGAAAATGTTTGACCACAGAGTCAGTTTCTAGGTAGGGTGGCGCTTTCCATCATTTTCAGCAGACTGCATTGGCCATATGAATCCCTTCCCTACTGTACATTGTTATTACTGATGACTCCAAAATGGACATCTATGTCAGAGGTGTCCAAAGTGAGACTTGGGGGCCATTTGGGGCTCGCGGCTCATTTTTTAACTGCCTGCGGCACATTCTGGAAAGACTGTTCCAGAATAAAAGCTGAAATGTAGCAAGAAATAATGCTTTTTTTTCTTTAAAACGGTCTTTGTTCAAAAAATAATAATGAATCAAAATCAATGTTATGAATTATTGACATAATTACTTCACATCAAATATTCCACTTTGAAAGGGACGGCGTGGCGCAGTGGAAGAGTGGCCGTGCGCAACCCGAGGGTCCCTGGTTCAATCCCCACCTAGTACCAACCTCGTCATGTCCGTTGTGTCCTGAGCAAGACACTTCACCCTTGCTCCTGATGGGTGCTGGTAGCGCCTTGCATGGCAGCTCCCTCCATCAGTGTGTGAATGTGTGTGTGAATGGGTAAATGTGGAAGTAGTGTCAAAGCGCTTTGAGTACCTTGAAGGTAGAAAAGCGCTATACAAGTACAACCCATTTATTTATTTATTTAAATATTTTGGGAGAAAATATTGCATATTTTGTGTGTTTGCTATAAACAACAAAGTTGTCCGTGACAAAAAGAGCACACAACTAAAACATGAAGGGGGTCCTGAGACTTAAGCATTGGAATTACATTAATAAAAATAATAATTGTTGGGACCCTTTTGGGTCCCCAAGAATTTTAGTGAGATTTTTTTTAATTGTTTAAAAAAAATAATAACAATAAATAAAACACTTTAAATCAATGTTATTCAAGGCTCCAATGACTTCACATCAAATATTCCAATTTTAAATATTTTTTGGGGAAATATTTCATATTTTGTGTGTTTGCATTTCCCAACCAAGCAAAAAAAATTACAAAAAATAATAAAATAAATAACTTATAATGGACAGATAGATCTGAAGTTGATCTAGAGATGTATGGGTTGGAAGTAAAACCAAATTAAAAAAAATAATGTTTGACTTCTTTTTAACACTTTTATGAGTGGGACCCTTTTGGATCCCGAAGAACTTTAGTGGGATTTTTGCTCAAAAATCAATAATACATTAATGTTATAAATTATTGAGCTATTCAAGGCTATATTTACTTCACATCAAATATTCCACTTTGAATTTTTTGGGGGGTAAATATTGCACATTTGTAACAAAAAGGGCAAAAAACATTAAAACAATTAAGACTTGATGTCAACAGATAGATCTGAAGTTGAGCTATAGATATTTTAGCATTGAAAGTGAAAAGCATTGGAATTACATTAATAAAAATAATAATTGATGGGACCCTTTTGGGTCCCCAAGAATTTTAGTGAGATTTTTTTGAATTGTTAAAAAAAACAAATAAATTAAAAAAAAAACACTTTAAATCAATGTTATTCAAGGCTCCAATTACTTCACATCAAATATTCCAATTTGAAATATTTTTGGGGGAAATATTTCATATTTAGTGTGTTCGCATTTCCCAACCAAGCAAAAAAATTTACAAAAAAATAATAAAATAAATAACTTATAATGGACAGATAGATCTGAAGTTGATCTAGAGATGTATGGGTTGGAAGTAAAACCAAATTAAAATAATGTTTGACTTCTTTTTAACACTTTTACAAGTGGGACCCTTTTGGATCCCGAAGAACTTTAGTGGGATTTTTGCTCAAAAATCAATAATACATTAATGTTATAAATTATTGAGCTATTCAAGGCTATATTTACTTCACATCAAATACTCCACGTTGAATTTTTGGGGGGGTAAATATTGCATATTTGTAACAAAAAGGGCAAAAAACATTAAAACAATTAAGACTTTATGTCAACAGATAGATCTGAAGTCGAGCTATAGATATTTTAGCATTGAAAGTGAAAAGCATTGGAATTACATTAATAAAAATAATAATTGATGGGACCCTTTTGGGTCCCCAAGAATTTTAGTGAGATTTTTTTTAATTGTTAAAAGAAAAAAAAAAAATTAAAAAAAAAAAAAATTTAAATCAATGTTATTCAAGGCTCCAATTACTTCACATCAAATATTCCAATTTGAAATATTTTTTGGGGAAATATTTCATATTTTGTGTGTTTGCATTTCCCAACCAAGCAAAAAAAATTACAAAAAATAATAAAATAAATAACTTATAATGGACAGATAGATCTGAAGTTGATCTAGAGATGTATGGGTTGGAAGTAAAACCAAATTAAAATAATGTTTGACTTCTTTTTAACACTTTTACGAGTGGGACCCTTTTGGATCCCGAAGAACTTAAGTGGGATTTTTGCTCAAAAATCAATAATACATTAATCTTATAAATTATTGAGCTATTCAAGGCTATATTTACTTCACATCAAATACTCCACTTTGAATTTTTTGGGGGGTAAATATTGCACATTTGTAACAAAAAGGGCAAAAAACATTAAAACAATTAAGACTTTATGTCAACAGATAGATCTGAAGTTGAGCTATAGATATTTTAGCATTGAAAGTGAAAAGCATTGGAATTACATTAATAAAAATAATAATTGATGGGACCCTTTTGGGTCCCCAAGAATTTTAGTGAGATTTTTTTTAATTGTTAAAAGAAAAAAAAAAAATTAAAAAAAAAAAAAATTTAAATCAATGTTATTCAAGGCTCCAATTACTTCACATCAAATATTCCAATTTGAAATATTTTTTGGGGAAATATTTCATATTTTGTGTGTTTGCATTTCCCAACCAAGCAAAAAAAATTACAAAAAATAATAAAATAAATAACTTATAATGGACAGATAGATCTAAAGTTGATCTAGAGATGTATGGGTTGGAAGTAAAACCAAATTAAAATAATGTTTGACTTCTTTTTAACACTTTTATGAGTGGGATCCTTTTGGATCCCGAAGAACTTTAGTGGGATTTTTGCTCAAAAATCAATAATACATTAATGTTATAAATTATTGAGCTATTCAAGGCTATATTTACTTCACATCAAATACTCCACGTTGAATTTTTTGGGGGGTAAATATTGCATATTTGTAACAAAAAGGGCAAAAAAACATTAAAACAATTAAGACTTGATGTCAACAGATAGATCTGAAGTTGAGCTATAGATATTTTAGCATTGAAAGTGAAAATAAATACTGTATATAAGTGACTTGTTTTGAACACTTTCATGAGGGGAGACCTCATGGCTACAATAGATATTGTATTGCTTCTTAAAATGCAAAATTACTAAAATAGTCCCCGCATGCTTTCCTTTTTCAGTGGAAAACCTTTGGACACCCCTGAGATGTCTTCTGGTGACTCCATGCAAGAGATCATGGATCTGGTACTCACACCAGTCCCAAGGGATCTGGTCCAACTGTGCAGGGTTAGCAACATGCTGGGTCACATGACATGCAGGGCAAGGAGGCAGGTGGTCGTTACGCAGGTGAAGTGACCAGCAGCAACAAGACATTGAAACAACCTTGACAACTTCCTCAATTAGGTCCGGACTTTGAGCAAATACAACGTTGAAACAACATGCTTTTTGACAACGTTGATTTAATGTCGAGCTCTGACACTAATTTGACCATTGAAATTCGGTCATTTCCCAACCAATATTCTACAACACAAATACAACGTGGTTCCTCTCTTTAAGAAGGGGAAACCGGAGGGTGTGTTCTAACTATCGTGGGATCACACTCCTCAGCCTTCCCGGTAAGGAGGAGGCTACGCCGGATAGTCGAACCTCGGATTCAGGAGGAACAGTGTGGTTTTCGTCCTGGTCGTGGAACTGTGGACCAGCTCTATACTCTGGGCAGGGTCCTTAAGGGTGCATGGGAGTTTGCCCAACCAGTCTACATGTGCTTTGTGGACTTGGAGAAGGCATTCGACCGTGTCCCTCGGGAAGTCCTGTGGGGAGTGCTCAGAGAGTATGGGGTATCGGACTGTCTGATTGTGGCAGTCCGCTCCCTGTATGATCAGTGCCAGAGCTTGGTCCGCATTGCCGGTAGTAAGTCGGACACGTTTCCGGTGAGGGTTGGACTCCGCCAAGGCTGCCCTTTGTCACCCATTCTGTTCATAACTTTTATGGACCGAATTTCTAGGCGCAGTCAAGGCGTTGAGGGGATCTGGTTTGGTGGCTGCAGGATTAGGTCTCTGCTTTTTGCAGATGATGTGGTCCTGATGGCTTCATCTGGCCAGGATCTTCAGCTCTCACTGGATCGGTTCGCAGCTGAGTGTGAAGCGACTGGGATGAGAATCAGCACCTCCAAGTCCGAGTCCATGGTTCTCGCCCGGAAAAGGGTGGAGTGCCATCTCTGGGTTGGGGAGGAGATCTTGCCCCAAGTGGAGGAGTTCAAGAACCTCGGAGTCTTGTTCACGAGTGGGGGAAGAGCGGATCGTGAGATCGACAGGCGGATCGGTGCGGCGTCTTCAGTAATGCGGACGCTGTATCGATCCGTTGTGGTGAAGAAGGAGCTGAGCCGGAAGGCAAAGCTCTCAATTTACCGGTCGATCTACGTTCCCATCCTCACCTATGGTCATGAGCTTTGGGTTATAACCGAAAGGACAAGATCACGGGTACAAGCGGCCGAAATGAGTTTCCTCCGCCGGGTGGCAGGGCTCTCCCTTAGAGATAGGGTGAGAAGCTCTGTCATCCGGAAGGAGCTCAAAGTAAAGCCGCTGCTCCTCCACATCGAGAGGAGCCAGATGAGGTGGTTCGGGCATCTGGTCAGGATGCCACCCGAACACCTCCCTAGGGAGGTGTTTCGGGCACGTCCGACCGGTAGGAGGCCGCGGGAAAGACCCAGGACACGTTGGGAAGACTATGTCTCCCGGCTGGCCTGGGAACGCCTCGGGGTCCAACAGGAAGAGCTGGACGAAGTGGCTGGGGAGAGGGAAGTCTGGGCTTCCCTGCTTAGGCTGCTGCCCCCGCGACCCGACCTCGGATAAGCGGAAGAAGATGGATGGATGGATGAATACAACGTTGAAACAACATGCTTTTTGACAACGTTAAATCAATGTTGGGTTCTGATCTTGATTTGACTATTGGAATTTTAGTCATTTCCCAACACAAATACAACGTTGAAACAACATGCTTTTTGACGACGTTTATTCAATGTCAGGTTCTGATGTTGATTTAACGTTGAAATTTGGTCATTTCCCAACCAACAACGTGGATCCAACGTCGGACATCAACGTTGTCTCAATTTACAAATGTAACTATTTTGCGACGTTGTTTCACGGTCAGTTTTAAGGGACACGTAGGTAGAATCAAGGTCTTGTGCCTGCTGGGTGTAGCTCCTTACCAAGCGCACGGTGACACATGCAAAGAAGTCGTCTATGAAGCAGCTGAAATGCCTTCTTATGCATGAAGTATCCATGAAGCGTTGCGGCAGAGATGAACGGCAGATGGAGGATTAGCGCATGTTGCTAATTGTGTTTTGAGCTTTATGGATGGGAGCAGATGGGATGAGGTCCTGTCCAGAAACAGCCAGAGGGCTGAGAGTAAGCTCGCCGCTCAACGGAGTCTGACAAGAGTTTGTCTGTTTGTGGACAGGGTTCAGCGCTATGGTTTGGCTTCTCTATGGCAGTTTACCTTACTACCCAACACGGTCCCGTAGAGGGCTGTGAGGATGTCGGGCCGGTGTAGCTCATTGCAGCCGCTCCTGAGCAGATCCTTGGCTCTCGATTTGTACTTTTTCTGTCAAGTTCACACACACAAGTCATGCCGTGGTTAAAACACATTGGGTCAGTGGGCACACTGGAAAAACCGGATCTAAGAATCCAAGCTTGAACCTGACGAGGGCCCTTGGACAAGGTTTTAAAAAGTGGTAGTGTTCCCCGGTGACGCTGTCCCACTCAAAGAGTTTGAGTGCCAAGGTTTTCCTGTTTAGTCCAAGACACTAACAACCATCATAATCCATGCGGACAACAACCACCAGCAGGTCTGTGGAGGACCTCATGCGGCGGACTCGGCCGCAGGGTCGGGAGCGGACGGTGCGGGTCGGCCACCACCTTTACCTGGCTCATCTTCTTGTTTTCCTTGGCCAGTTGGTATCTGGGATCGTCCGTGGTTATGGTGAACTGATCCTTGTTCTTCTCATAACTAGCTCTGTAGGCCCGCTGCTCAGAACGTCAGAAGGTCGTTACAGACACAGGCCCGAAGACAATGGCGATAGAGAGTAGAGATCGACCGATACGGTTTTTCAGGCCCGATACCGATTATTCGTCGTCAAGGAGGCCGATACCTGATATTGGGAGGCGATATTCTTTTGCAGTAAAAAGTACCACTGATAGTCACACACACACTAGGTGTGGTGAAATTTGTACTCTGCATTTGACCCATCCCCTTGTTCCACCCCCTGGGAGGTGAGGGGAGCAGTGAGCAGCAGCGGTGGCCACGCCCGGGAATCATTTTGGTGATTTAACCCCCAATTCCAACCCTTGATGATGAGTGCCAATGGGTCCCATTTTTAATGGTATGAGTTATTTAAAATGAATTGTATACGTCAGTAAACGTCTGGACAAGGATTTTAGGTATTTCTAAGGCACCTAGTAGCGGAGTAAGCCCTATTGAAATTGGGCCCTTTTTCTTTAAACTTATTGAGGCCCTTTACATGCAAAAAAAAAAACTCCCCAAATTTTGCAATCAGAGAAAAATTTCATATTTGGTGGGGTGGTCTAGAAAAAGAAGTAAAACAAATTGTCTCTTTAGCGCCACCTTTAAAATGAAAACAATAAAAATGACAAATATCGCTGCCGATAATCGGTCGATCTCTACTAGAAAGTCTTTGCATTTTTTCCAAACAACACTGCAATGAAGAGGAAGGACAACATGATTCCTTTCATCCTTTCATCCTGTACCTTGGAGCTGAAGTCAAGTTAGGATGTACGGAGACAGAAGGCCAACTCGCTATATCGTTATCTGTGCGATACAACCGTGGCTTACCTAAGGTAAGACTTACCTGATCGATGAGGCTGGAGGCGTGCTTGACGGTGTGGAAGAACGGGGAATTGGACGTGTACTTGAAGTTCCCGAGGTTTTTCTCCAATGAGCTCTTGTAAACTATCTGCGCGTGAAGAGGACTATGTCAACAAATGTGCTGCCTCATGGCAAAGTCTTCAACAGGAAGCAACCCACCTCACTGTACAGCGCCTTGTTCTTCTCAGCCCGCAACAACTCGGGCGTGTCCCACACGTAGCAGCCGATCCCTCTCAGCCAGTCCAGGTCCTCCTTGTACTTCACCTGGAAGCACAGACGTCACTTTCAAACTCACCGAAAAATTACGGGCTGTAAGCCGCTACTTTTTTTTCCTAAACTTTGAACTGTGCGGCTTATGCAACGAGCTTCGGGCTTATAAAACCTTTTTTTCTTCGCTAAAAGCCATAAAATGTTGGACTCAACAAATAGTTTTCGTAAAACACCGACAGAGACAATGAAAAGGTGAGTTATTGTTTGTGCTATGGCGCTATCTTTTAGACAAGTTCGCTCACTGCAGCCGCTGCGAGTCGTAAATGCACTACCCGTGTTAGAATAATTGTTTGTAAGTTATCACAAAAAACTTTGTGTTGAAATGAGTTCAAAAAGGCTGTCTTTGAAACCAACCAAGAAGAAGGCTCGTAAAACTCCACTGGGACTTCAAAGCGGAGAGATGACAGGATCTGCCCAATTTCCAGACGAACTCTCAAAACAATAAAATCAAATTGGATAATTTTACTTCGAAAATTCTACGGGTGTGGCTTATATACCGGTGCAATCTATAGTCTGGTGCGGCTTATATATGGACAATAATTTTTGCTTCTAGAATTTTGTGGGTGCGGCTTATATACCGGTGCGGCTTATATATGGAGAATAATTTTTACTTCGAAAATTCTGTGGGTGCGGCTTATATACCGGTGCACTCTATAGTCTGGTGCGGCTTATATATGGACAATAATTTTTGCTTCTAGAATTTTGTGGGTGCGTCTTATATACCGGTGCGGCTTATATATGGAGAATAATTTTTACTTCGAAAATTCCACGGGTGCGGCTTATATACCGGTGCAATCTATATATAGTCCGGTGCGGCTTATATATGGACAATAATTTTTGCTTCTAAAATTTTGTGGGTGCGGCTTATATACCGGTGCACTCTATAGTCTGGTGCGGCTTATATATGGACAATAATTTTTGCTTCTAGAATTTTGTGGGTGCGTCTTATATACCGGTGCGGCTTATATGTGGAGAATAATTTTTGCTTCGAAAATTCCACGGGTGCGGCTTATATACCGGTGCAATCTATAGTCCGGTGCGGCTTATATATGGACAATAATTTTTGCTTCTAAAATTTTGTGGGAACGGCTTATATGCCAGTGCGATCTATAGTCCGATGCGGTTTATATATGGAGAATAAGTTCTACTTCTAAAATTCAGGGTGTGCGACTTATATATCGGTGCTATCTATAGTCGGGAAAATACGGTAATTGTGCTGCAAATCCTGGAAGTGGGTTCTCGGTGAGGGAAAGCCATAAAATGTTGGACTCAACAAATAGTTTTCGTAAAACACCGACAGAGACAATGAAAAGGTGAGTTATTGTTTGTTCTATGGCGCTATCTTTTAGACAAGTTCGCTCACTGCAGCCGCTGCGAGTCGTAAATGCACTACCCGTGTTAGAATAATTGTTTGTAAGTTATCACAAAAAACTTTGTGTTGAAATGAGTTCCAGGCAAAAAGACAAAAGGCTGTCTTTGAAACCAACCAAGAAGAAGGCTCGTAAAACTCCACTGGGACCTCAAAGCGGAGAGATGACAGGATCTGCCCAATTTCCAGACGAACTCTCAAAACAATAAAATCAAATTGGATAATTTTACTTCGAAAACTCTACGGGTGCGGCTTATATACCGGTGCAATCTATAGTCTGGTGCAGCTTATATATGGACAATCATTTTTGCTTCTAGAATTTTGTGGGTGCGGCTTATATACTGGTGCGGCTTATATATGGACAATAATTTTTGCTTCTAGAATTTTGTGGGTGCGGCTTATATGCCGGTGCGGCTTATATATGGAGAATAATTTTTACTTCGGAAATTCCACAGGTAGGGCTTATATACCGGTGCGGCTTATATATGGACAATAATTTTTGCTTCTAGAATTTTGTGGGTGCGGCTTATATACCGGTGCGGCTTATATATGGAGAATGATTTTTACTTCGAAAATTCCACAGGTGCGGCTTATATACCGGTGCAATCAATAGTCCGGTGCGGCTTATATATGAACAATAATTTTTGCTTCTAAAATTTTGTGGGTACGGCTTATATACCGGTGCAATCTATAGTCTGGTGCGGCTTATATATGGACAATCATTTTTGCTTCTAGAATTTTGTGAGTGCAGCTTATATACCGGTGCGGCTTATATGTGGTGAATAATTTTTACTTCGAAAATTTCACAGGTGCGGCTTATATACCGGTGCAATCTATAGTCCGGTGCGGCTTATATATGGACAATAATTTTTGCTTCTAACATTTTGTGGGAACGGCTTATATGCCAGTGCGATCTATAGTCCGGTGCAGCGTATATATGGAGAATAATTTCTACTTCTAAAATTCAGCGTGTGCGATTTATGTATATACCGGTGCTATCTATAGTCGGGAAAATACGGTAATTGTGCTGCAAATCCTGGAAGTGGGTTCTCGGTGAGGGAAAGGTGTCACTCACCGTGCTGACGTTGTCATTGACAGTTCTGTTGAAGAAGAACTCAGGGCGGTCCGGGATGGACTTCCATGTTCCCCGAGAGCTAATGTACTTTTCCCTGTACTTGACCTGTGAGGGGAGAGGAGTGATTGAACATTCTGGAAGAACCAAAGGAGTGAGGAAATGTTTGTGCCAACATCGCTGATGTCGTCGGTGACTCTGCGATGGTAGGTGATGTCCAGGGCGTCTTTCACAAAGTGGTAGTGTCCTTTAGCCAGCTCGAAGGTCTCTTTGTATCGCAGCTGTGGAAACCGCAAAAAATCCGGATGGTCACCAAATCTGCTTGGTGGAACTTTAGCTGGACTTTGAGGTTAAAACTCACATCACTGGACTGGAGGTAGGACTTCTTGGAGCAGATCAGGAAGGGTGTGTCGGCAATTGTGGTGTACTTGTGCTTCATCCTGTCATATTGCTCTCTGTACTTGATCTACAGAGGGAGACCATTTGTGGGGATTATTTGGAAGCTAAGATGCTCGCATGGGAAAAAGAGCGGGACTTACGTCACTGTACATCACTTTGGTCTTCCTAGCGAGGCCCATGTTTGGTGTTTCAAGTTCCAGTTTGTAGTGGGGACGTTCTTTAGCTGCCAGGTCCGTGTACTTGTACTGCGGAGAAAGAGATCATGAGGTAAATGGATATTGACTGAGGGCTAGTGGGCAGCCTAGGACAGAGACGGCTCTCTGGGGTCTGTACCTGTCTCTGCAGAGGCCATCGCGGTGTTTGTGGATGTTGAAATTATGTTTTTGTTTTGTGGTTTGTCTATGCATGGTGAAATCGTTTGTGCTCTATACGTATCATTTAGAGCTCGTTTTGTGGTTATTCAATGTGTTTTACCTTGTAGCTGTATGTAGAGATATAATAATAATAATAATAATAGATTTTATTTGTAAAAAGCACTTTTCATTGAGTAAACAACCTCAAAGTGCTACAGTGTATTAAAAAAATATATATATAATTATTTAAATTATAATAAATTATTTAAAATTATTACCATGATTGGACAATTAGTTTAATTAAAATGATTTTTTTTAAATGTTGTGCTTTTTGTAAATAGCTCAACACAAAAAAGGACATAAAAACGCTTTTAATTTGTATTCCTGCTGTAGGAGCACTTGCATTCATAGGAGGAGCTACACATCCATGTTTAGACACCAGTTTCACGCATTAATAACACAATAATGTGGAATGTTACAATCATGCTTTGTTTGGTTTATGCAAACTGTGACATTTCTATTCTGTACAATACATGTTGTACAGGTTAATGGTACTAATATCTCTGAATGACAATGTTTTCATCTTCTTTATTTATTAAAAACATTTAGTATTCAGTTTGCTAAACATTCTGTAATTGAGTAACATCAATCAAAACATGTTATAAAAGAATGTTCTCTTCATTTCCATCTGCCAGAGAAATATCACAGATTACATTACAAAACCTCTTTGACAAAGCATGATCGTAATGCAATACATTTTCCGTTTTGTTATGGGGTTAGATCAGATTATTGTTGTATGATTGGTTTGAGAAGAGGTGTCTTGACATATTTTGAAAGTCTTTGATAAAAATGCCTTTTTTTCTGCTGAGCTTTTGTTCCATCTTACCAAATGGTGTAACAATCTACATTTTATGTCATCAATACCGTCAACTGTAATCCAAACATGGAAGTGAAGCTCCACCTCTCTGTCGTCTCACGGCGACCGAAGATAAAATAGTCTTGTCTTGTCGGGAGAATGACTTGCCATGGTTTTGGGTCTGAGACTTCCATAATGTCCCCTTTTATTTGTGCATTTCTGCTCGCTATTGTGGAGCTAGCAATGAAGTAATTAAACACATTACAGTTCCCCAGGCAACGGAATGGGCCGAGGGTCTAAAAGAACGCATGCACCGTTAAAGGAATGTATAGTTAACGTGTTGTTATCTTTTGACAGCCCTAGATTTTACCCTACTTTTTGTGGACGAATAAAGCCTAACCTAAAGGACTGTGGGGTGAGGAATTAAAACTTGCATGGTTTGTCAGCTGCTGGGCCCATTTGGCTCTCCTGATGTCCACTGCGTCGGCGGTGGTGGAGACCTTTGCCCTGTCCTCTTTGCTCTTAGCTTTGTAGATCAGCTGGAAGCAGAACATCAGGGAGAAGTCCAGAATTTGAATGACTTTTGGATATGCTTCACGTTTTTTTAAAATGCCAAACTTACATGGCTCAAGTGGCTCCTGAGCTCGCTCACACGTTTGTACTCTGGAGTGTCCAGGACCACGGAGAAGTTAGGGAGGTTCATCTTGGCTTCCACTGGGTAGTCGGCCTGTGATCAGTAACAAGGGACCACACAAATGACGGCCATACCGTTGTGGGAGTGGAAGGTGCAAAGGTAGCTACAGAAGAGGACATACTTTGAACTTAGTGACTTTGCGGATGCGGACCATCTCCGGGGTGTCGTACAAGAAACAGCCGATGCCTCTGAGCCACGTCAGATCTTCCTTGTATTTCAGCTGACAACACAAGAGGACTTTAAAGAACATGTCTGGCAAAATCAGTTTGTAGTTGTTGTCCTACCTCGCTGTTGATGTTGTTGACGTGGTAGAAGTGCATCAGCTCTGGCGTCATGGGCATGGAGATCAGTTGCCCTCTGCTGTTGAAGTACTTCTCTTTGTACCACAACTAGGAAAGGAGCGCAACGCAAAAAGCTCACAGGAACGTACGAGAGAAATGGTGAGGTGCGTGAAGACGCTATACTGTACATCGCTGATATGATCCTGGTTCAACTTGACTTGTTTGATTTCGGGGGTGTCGTAAGTGGTGTGGATCTTGTCCTTATGCTTGTGATAGTCTTCCCGGTACAGGCGCTGGGCAGAAGAAGCCAGAAACATGTGAGGGTGTGTCCGAGTGAGAAAGTCACGGCAGTGTGTCGTCTCACCTCGTTTGAGATCTTGTTCGCCTTCCTGTAGTTGACAAAGTTGACGCCCTCTGGGTTGATGGTGTAACCCTTTGCCTTGGTCATCTCATAGGCCTCCTTGTACTTCACCTGCATAAACCAAAAGAAAGGTGTGGCATCAGAGAGGTGTAGACATACTTGGTGTAGACATACTTGATGGGCCATACTTACAAGGCTGCTAACAAAGGTGTTGTTCTTAACCAGCTTGTTGAGAGGCGTGTCATGGGGCAGGGTGTATCCAGTGGGCATGTGGTTTTTATTGTCCACCTTGTACCAGTTCTGGAATACGCCAAGAGAACATGATAAACACATTTTGTTTTAAAGAAGTAAGAACTTGCTTAGTGATTGAGGTCAATTGTAACGTGTGCATTTTTTTATACGATCGTAAACTAGCATGCATTTGTATTTGGGTACATAATCATTTAGGGGATTATTCTACTCGGAAGTATGCCCTTAGATAGCTTCAGGTGCAGATGTCCATCCCAGCTCATCCAGAGATTGGTTGCTCTTGCCCCCAGAACAATGGGGAACTTAAAGGAATGCAGGCTTGGATTTTAGGAGGGACTATAAACACATTAGCAACATCTGATAGGAGCCCCCACCGGTAGGAGTAAAGATCTGGGGTTGGAGGTCACCCGACTCAATTGAGCAAAATGACAACGCCCGGTTGTTGTCTGCATTTGTGCAAACAAACTGGGTTTGTCCAGACTGGCCGGCCCAAGGCTGGAACAAAAAAGAATAAGTATCTTCAAGTGAAAGGTATTTAAGGACAGTTGTCCGAGAAGACAGGGAGAGAGATTTTTATGTGGCTAACATCTCCTCCAGGTTTGCTGCTAACCTAAACTTGAATAATACACTTTAAAACAAATATTTGGAAAATATGGCATATTTTCATATCCCGTTTTTTTTTTTTTTTTTCATTTACCAAAAATAAAAAAAACGTAAAAGACATAGAAAAATTTTAAAAACATAATATCTATAGATAGGTCTGAAGCTACTGGATGATTTGAAGCATTTAAAGTAAAAAAAAAAAAAATCATATGACTTACTTGAATGTGTCCGTTTTTGGCTAAGGACGGATAGTGTGAGTTTTTAGGAAAAGTTGTCATTGTTCCAAAAATAATAATGCATCAAAATCAGTATTGTTATGAATAATTGACCTATTTGAGGCTGTAATTGCCTCATGTAAAGTATTCCACTTTGAAACTCCTTTTTGGAAATTATGCATATTTTGTGTTTTTCCCATGATAAAAAAAATATATATTTACAAATAGAGCATAAAACATTAAAAAAACATGACTAATATATACAAACTTTATATCTATGGAATGGTCTAAAGCTGTTAAAAAATGTAGTGTGTTGAAAGTTAAAAAATGTTTTATATATGACTTACTTATAACACTTTTTTGAGTGTGTCCCTTTTTCGTCACTTAGGAGCCTTAACGTGGTTTTGAATTAAGTCGACTCAACGGTTATGGGCCAGTAGAAAAAAGTTAAAAAGTAAGAAAAGGAGCCTGAAAGGAAACAAAGCCCAGGCCTTCTCCCGTCATGAACTGTGTCCCTGCCATCCCGGGTACAGTCTCTGGTCTTCTTCATCATTAGCCCTGCCTTCATGTTCCTGTCTTTCCTGGTGTTCTGTGCCTATGTCTCAGGAGCTAACCCCTTCATGAATCTGTTTCCTGCCTTCCTTGGTATTTGCCAACGAGTCTAAGTCAATCATATCCTAGCCTCTCCGTTTGTTTGTCCAGAACACAAAGAATGTCTTACATCGCTTTGAATGTGGTTGGCCAGGCGAGCTCTCTCCAGTTCCACAGTGACCGCGGGAGCAGTGTTGGTTCCTTTCACGTGGGTGACGTAATCAGAATGGTAGTGCAGCTGGGAAATGACAAAGTGACGCATGAGCACAAGAACTGATCAGTCCATAGCAACATGACGGTTGCTTACATCGCTCTGGTTTACTGCGTTCTGCTTGGCAGTCTGATACACCGGAGTGTCCGTCACCATTGAGTACTCCTTGAAAGCCTCGATACCTTTGGCTCTGTACTTGTTCTGGAGAGAGATAAGACAATAGGGATATTAAGACCATGTCAGAGGAGGTAGAAGCTGATGGTAAGTCGATTCTTAAGGTAGACAAACTTCGCTCTGAAGATCGCCAGACTTCTTGACACGCAGGATCTCTGGGGTGTCCCAGGCATAGCAGCCAATGCCCTTTAACCAGTTCAGATCGTCTTTGTAGAAGATCTGCAGAAAACATCACAAATAAATAAGCTTCCAGTTACTGCACTGGCTTCTAGAAGAAGGAATACCTAGAATAAATCTTAAGGAAGAACGCCACTCACGTCACTGAGCTGCTCATTGACTCTGCGCGCTTGGACGTTCGTCTGCATGTCAGGAAGACAGATCCACTCGTGCAAATACTTGCGGTAGTTGATGTAGCTAACTTTGTCCTGGGTTTTGCGAGCTGTCAGGACCTCCAGCATGTCTGGAGGGATGTGGTTCTTGGCCTTACACTTCTCATAGCTCTCTTTGTACAGGCGCTAAAAAGACAGACAACAGATACACCCACACATTTACAACTACGCAGACATGTTTCTGTAGCCGGATGCTTAGCTATGAACGTGTTTGACTTACGTCCAGGACCAGTTTTCCAACATTTATGCAGCGAGCAGTGGCAGGATCTTCCTCCAGTGACTTGGGCAGACTGTAGATTGATTTGAACTTTTCATAATCCTCCTTGTACTTTATCTGAAAAGTAGATTGAAAATATACCGTCTCACAAATTTGACTTGAGGAGAAAATATGTGTATGACACCGGGTGTTGAACTCACGCTGCTGACAATGATCTTCTGGGTTTTGGCGTGTTGCATGTCACGTGAGTCATGTGGGATCTGGTAGCTTTTGGCTTTGATTTTGTCCCACAGACCGGTGTATTTTTTCTGAAAATCCAGAATGTTTGTTAACGTCAGTTATCACTAATCCATCCATCCATCCATCCATCTTCTTCTGCTTATCCTAGGTCGGGATGCAGGGGCAGCAGCCTAAGCAGAGAAGCCTAGACTTCCCTCCCCCAAACTACTTCGGCGAGCTCCCCCGGGGGATCCCTAAGCATTTCCAGGCCAGCTGGGAGACATAGTCCCTCCACCGTGTCCTTGGTTTTCTCAGTGGCCTCCTACCGGTCGGACGTGCCTTGAACACCTCCCCAGGGAGGCATCCGAGGGGCATCCTAACTAGATGCCCAAGCTGCCTCATCTGTCTCCTCTCGATGTGAAGGGCCTCCCCAGAATAACAGAGCCTCTCATCCTATCTCTGAGGGAAAGCCCTGCATCCCTACAGATGAAGGTCATTTCGGCCGCTTGTACCCGTGATCCTGTACTTTCGGTCATAACCCAAAGCTCAGGATCGTAGGTGAGGAAGCTCATGACCATAGGTGAGGATAGGAACATACATCGACTGGTAAATTGAGAGCTTCGCTTTCTGGCTCAGCTCCTTCTTTACCACAACGGATCAATACAGTGCCCGCATTACTGAAGACCTTACACCAATCTGCCTGTCGATCTCACAATCCTCTTTTCCCTCACTCAAGGATGGATCTCAGCCACAACCCGGAGATGGCGTTCAACCCTTTTACAGGCTAAAACCACCTCAACAACTTGATGTTAAATAAGAGTCACTGAGGATGTCACTTACGTTACTGAAGAATTCTTTGAAGTTGTGGCATCTCGCATAGTCATAGGTGTCCAGCACAGTGGTGTACAGGTGCTTTTCCTTATGATACGCCTCCCGGTAGTTCAGCTGTCATGATGACATTTACAGTCCATGTCAACATTTGAGCAAAATATCACTTTTACAAAGTGCAGCTGACTTACATCACTGGCCCATGTGTGGCCCAGAACAGCTGTCACATAGGCCGGCGTGTCCGTCACGATGGAGTAATTGTTGAACTCTTTTTTGGCCTCTTCTCTGTACTTCAGCTAAAAGGCAACATAGGTAAACATGTTTTGTTTTTTTCACGTATGGATTGACATAAAGAATCATCTTTCTGACGGTGGTCCATGACGCAACTTACCTCACTTTGGATCCGGTAGGCCTCCTGGGCACGAATGATCTCTGGTGTGTCCCAAACGTAGCAACCAATACCCTTCATCCAGGTCAGGTCTTCCTTGTAGAACGCCTAGTGGATGACCATCACAAACTCAATCACAAAACTGCTGCGTGGAGTCCGTCCTCTTGCCCGTATAAAGAACAAGACTGTACCCTAGTAAACATACACACAATTGTTAAGAGTTGAAGGACTTACATCGCTGAGAATCTCGTTGGACTTGCGAGCGCGGATGGCGTCTTCCTGATCGGGATGGCAGGTCCACTCGTGCAGGTAGGTGCGGTAGATGATGTCGCTTAGCATGTCTTGGCAACGCTTGGCCACCCTGTTGGCAATGACGTCTGTTGGGATGTGGGTCTTCATTTTAGTCGCGTGGTAGTCCTTGGTGTAAAGCCTCTGTAACAAAACCGAGAGTGTCTGAGGTTACTGATGTGGTATTGTAAGAGCCATTTAGTTTGGGTCTAGTTTATTGTGGTTTGCTTTGGTCAGCTATATATTTTTTTTCCAAAGGTTGCTTCTGTGTCGTGGCTGCTGGTCGCAGGAGCTCTGTGCTCTCATGTTTCCTTCTTTTGTTTTCTTGGTGTATTGTTTTCATGTGTTTTTGTCCTTTGGTTCGGGCCCCTTCGGGACTGTACAACAAGGGGTGGCACTTTCAAGACTTCTGCGGTTGTTTTTGGTGTTTTTCGTACATTTTTGGAGCTGCCTTGAAGAAGCCTTTTGTCCATTGCCATGTTTGCACCGGAGACCAGCTTCTGGCTGTCTGCTACACCGCGTGGAGAGACCAAAAGAGATGCAGAGGAAGAGAAGGGGCGGTGGAGCTCGCGGTGAGCGTCGAGATGGATGAGCTTTACAGAGCCCTGGCTGAATGAGCATGTATCGGACGCTTCAGTCTCTCCGGATGGATTGATGCTCATCCACGCGGTCGAGAGCTCGTGGGCTGCCTACGACTGAGTCAGCTCTCTTAGTTGCTGTTCCTGTCTCTGGCCATGCTATCTTATTTATTTTGACCGCTGGTGGTGGTATTAAAGGGTCCTATATAAAAGCAAAAATGACAACGCATGGTGTGCTGGTAGCACAGTTTTACCGCATAGAACCTCAGAACAGGTGACGTCAGCGGATATCTCCCTATATGGCAGAGATTTACCTGGAGAGCCTAGCGCGAGTCCGCCAATGTAGTCCGACGCTGTCGTCAATAAGGTCCATCTTTTTCTCCATCCTCTTTTTTTTATTAGACAATAAAGTCATGGTTCAAATAATTGATATGATGATCCGATCCGTTTGGTTAAGGTTGTAGTTTTTGCCTCATCCTTCACTTTTATCGTGAGTGAAGATTGCGTACGGAATGCACTAGCGACCTGATAAGTCCCAAAAAGAAAGAGATAACACAGTATTCTCTGCTCAAATATGCTGCCTGGTGGTTGTTTGAGAACACTGCAGCTAGTCCTGGATAGTCCCACCTGGGATTCTTTCAGGAATGAGGCAACAATACAACCTTACCTACTGTACGTGGAGTCTAACTGTTAGTTACTTTGATGTGTCTTGCAAATGCTCTAAGTTGTCTCACCAGGCCCTTGTTCATCTCCTGATCGCCACATCGGATCACCTCTGGGAAGTCCTCCAGGGTTTCAGCCATGTAATGACCTTTTACCTTCTCATGGGCATCCTTGTACTTTACCTAAAGGATTGAAATGTCAAACATATTAATGCAAAATATGACCAGTGATGACCTTTAAAGAAAACAGCCTTGAAGTACTCACATCGCTGGCAATCTCCCTGCCATGTTTTCCGCGGACAAGTGGGATATATTCCTCGTCCAGCTGGTAGCCTAAAGCTTTAGACTTGTCCCAATTGAGCTTGTAGAGTTTCTGAAATCATATGGCGTGTGTACATGTAACAGTGTTCGAACTAGCAAGTATAGATTCTGGCCAAATCAGAGTTAGGTCCCTACCTCACTGATATTCTTGGTCATCTCCCTGCTATGGGCCAATTGAGGAGTGTCTTCGGAACCAATGTACTGACCTTTCTCAGAATTGAAGGTTTCCTTGTACTTCAGCTGTAGCAGGAAAACATAATTTATTAAAAATGTACAGTGTGTATATTATGTTAATGATGTCAATATTGCCCTTCAGTTAGTGTTTGTACATACATCACTGACGTTGGTCGCATTCATCTTTGCCAAGACAATCTCTGGGTAATCTGCCACCAGGGTATAATCTCCAAAGCCTTCAACGGCGTTCTTCTTGTAGATCCTCTGCAAGAAACATTAGCTCACCGTGATCAGAGAGAGTCTACTCGCAGTGAGTAATACGATACATTTAAAGAAGTCTAAGAGAGTGAACTTACTTCATTGAGAATTTCTTGCGCGTTCCTGACTCTGACGTGGTCAACAGATTCGGCTGCCACCCATCCGCAGCCCCGAAACCATTCCATATCCGCTTTGTACACATACTAAGAACAACACATATTCAGCGGTTATTTGTTGTTATATCAGAGCAGAATTATAGTTTTCTCACATCGCTCTGAAGATCGTAGGCTTTCTTGGCCTGGATGACATCATTCTGGTCTGGCAGACAAGTCCACTGGTGAAGGCGGGTCCTGTATATATCATCGTTGACTTGTATCTGGCATTTCTTGGCCAGCTCAAACTGCAGCATGTCTACTGGAAGGTTGAATTTGGTCTTGGACATGTTGAAGTCCTTCTTGTAGAGGGCATCACTGGCGATCTTGGCTGAGTTAAGAGCCAACATGAGGAGAGGGTCGTCCTGGACGCTGAGAGCGCCAATGTGGTGGCCGACCTGCTTACGGTATCCCTCCAGGTATTTATACTGCAGGACAGATGACAATTATCTCTACTCCAATTCAGAATATATCAAGAGATTTTTGTGGTAGGACATTTGAACATCCACTCACGTGGCTTTGCACTTTAGACGAGTTGATGCACCGCTTTATTGACACTGCATCTTCAGGCATAAAGTAGCCAGTGGCCTTCATGTTTTCCCAGTCATTGGAGTAAAGTTTCTGAAAAAAAAGTATTCTGTTTTTGACAAACCCTTTTCAATTTGCTTGCAATGCAAAATTAAAAACTGTCCCCTTACCGGGTGAACATTCTTAGTCGCCTCTCTGGCTGTGGCCATCGTCGGAGTGTCCTCCAGCGTGTAGTTGGTCTTATCCCTATGCCAAGCTTCACGATATTTGGTCTGAAAAGAAGTTCAAACTTGGTTATCCAACCATCCTTTCATCATCTTCTTTCGCTTATTCAAGGTCTGATCGCAGGGGCATTAGTCTAAGCAGAAAAGCCCAGACTTCCCTCTCCCAGTCGCTTCGTACAGTTCATCCCAAGAGATCCCGAGGGGTTCCTAGGCCAGCTGGGACACATAGTCTCCCCAACGTGTCCTGGGTCTTACTTGTGGCCTCCTACCGGTCGAACCTGCCCTATACACCTGCCAAGGGGGGCATCCTGACCAAATGCCCGAACTACCTCATCTGGCTTTACTCTGGTAAACTCTATAATTCCAGAGCTCTATAACTCGGTTATTAAGATCTAAAATATATATTTGACGTTTTTTAAATCCAATTAGAATAGTAGACGTGTCTGACTGACCTCGTTGAGTACATCAGCAGCATTCTTGGCGCACATCAAGTCGACTCTGTCAGTTGGAACACCAAATGTCTGTTCGTCCATCTTGACCCTGTAGCCTCTCTGTGACAGAGATACAGCAGATTAGCACTTTCCTCTGCCAAGCTAAATGGGTTTCATTTTGCAAGTCCTTGCTAAATGTGGTTAGTGGATAGACACTTACCTCAGCCAGGATCTTCTGTGCATTCTTCACCCTTAAAACCTCCACTGACTCATGTGGTATCCAACCACATCCACGTAGCCACTCCATATCGGCTTTGTACACAGCCTGCAGAAGCAAAATGGGAGCAGAGGGTGAACAGAATGGAATCGGGTGTGAATTATTAGCGGAAGGCGAAAATACCAACACAGTCTTTTCATGAATGTGTTATACTCAATTGCATAATCAATCTGAAGAAACTAGAATATGGCCATAAACTTACATCGCTCTGCAGGTCATACGCCTTTCTGGCCTGGACAACGTCGTTTGAGTCCGGCAGGCAGGTCCAGTTGTGCAAATGTGTTCTATAGTTAAAGTCGTTGACTTGAATCTGGCATTTCTTGGCCAATTCAAGGTTCAGCATATCCACCGGAAGGTTGAACTTGGTCTTGGACTTGTTGAAGTCCTTCTTGTAGAGGACTTCGCTGGCGATCTTGGCCGAGTTCATAGCCAGCATGATCAAGGGGTCGTCTTGCACACTGCGGGCGCCAATGTGGTGGCCGACCTGCCTGCGGTATCCTTCCTTATACTTGTACTAAAAATGATGAGAAATGATAAAAACTGTCATGCCAAAATTATTATTTGATCATTTACCCCTCCTCATTTCCTTACGTCGCTAATAATATCTCTGGAAGCTTTGGCCTTGAGCACGGCGATGGCATCCTCCTTGATAAGGTAGCCTTTGGCCTTCTGATCATCCCAAGACTTAGTGTACAATTTCTGCAGAACAAGTGGGGCTAGTTAAGAACTGTTCCAAAATGACAACAAATGGTAACAGTATGAACTTACATTGCTGATGTTGATAGAGTTTGCTTTGGACAACTGAAGGCCAGGAGTGTCAGCCGGGAGCATAAAGGATGTCTTTTCATTCTCCCAAAGTTCCGTGTAGTTCCTCTGTTGGAAAGAACAAAATGTTTTCCCCCTTCTTTCTCAAATGCATGCAGAGTACGAGACTTGAAGGTCCAACCCTCATCTAACAAAACAGTAAGACCAAAACTCTCAGTAAAACCATGACAATAGACATTTCTGGAAGTTCTTACTAAAGTGAAGATATCTGGATTTTAGACATGAATAATTATTGTGTTTATGTAAAACCTCACACACTAAATAACAGTTCAAGCTAAGTTTGAAAGAAAGTGTTCCCATGTAACAAGACTCACAGCGCTGAGGTTCTTTGCATTTTGCTTGGACAGGACAATGGCCGGCAGGTCAACCACACTGGTGAACTTGACCGTGTTCGGGGGCTGACGGTACAGTCTTTCGTTGAGAATGTCCTGTGCCCTTTTGGCTTTGACAACAGCCACGGAACCTTCCGGTGACCAGCCGCATCCCTTGAACCACTCCATGTCGGCTTTGTACACAGCCTGCAAGACAGAGGTTTCCCTTTATACAGCAGCGCCAAGCACACTCTGCAAATGCAACACATAACTGACACAGCAGTATTGAATCTTCTGGTCGTATTTTGAAAGTCGGAGAGAAGTACAAGCCCTGGAGAAAATATGTTGGAATCAGCCGACTTGGAGGATGTTCATTCAGTTGCTTCATTTTGTAGAAACAAAGCAGATAACCATGACACAGAACTTTAGCCACTTCAAATGGTGACTGCCTTTAAGAAACAGTAAAGGAAATCAAGAAAATAAATTGTTAGTAAGAGTTGAATTTTTAGATCGAGCAGAGTATAAAAGTATGGAATCACTCAATTCTGAGAAAAAATTAGAGACCCTGCAACACACCACTAGTACTTTATTGCACCACCTCTGTCTTTTATAACAGCTTGCAATCTCTGAGGTATGGACTTAACGATTGACATACAGAACTCTTCATCAATCTTACTCTAACTTTCACTTGCTGCTTGGCAGGTTTTTACCCATGTTGCCCTATGTGAAGAAATATTTATTTATTTCACTTGGCAGGATCTGAAAAGGAAACTGTAACTGGCTATCACAATTTGTTTCCTTGGCTTCTTTCAGTGTTAAAAACTGAATGAACATTCTCAAAGTCTGCTGATTCCTCATTTTTTGCCAGGGGTTTGTACGAGCAAAGATCTTAATGCATCTGCTTACGTCACTCTGGAGGTCGTAGACCTTTCGGGCCTGGACGACGTCGCTGGAGTCAGGCAGGCAGGTCCATTGGTGCAGGTGAGTCCTGTAGGTGAAGTCGTTCACTTGCTGCTGGCATTTCTTTGCCAATTCCAGGGCCAGCATGTCAACAGGCAGATTATATTTGGTCTTGGTCATGTTGAAGTCCTTCTTGTAGATGTTGTCGCTGGAGATGCTGGCGGCGTGAGCTGCCAGCATAATCAGTGGGTCGTCCCTAACGCTGCGGGCGCCGATGTGATGACCACGCTGATTGCGGTAGCCCGTCTTGTATTTGTACTGAAATTTCAAAGGCACAGATGTCACGGTGTAGCGTCTTATCCTGGATCAAAGCGATGATGGGGACAGACTAAACACGACAGTTTAGTTTGGAACTGACTGAGGTGCAGACTTACATCGCTGATGATGTCCCGAGAAGCTTTGGCTGATTTAACAGAAATTGCGTCTTTAGGGAGGATGTAACCATTTTTGATGGTGTCCATGTAGCCTTCACGGTAATATTTCTATGGAAAGAAACATGGTCTTTCTGAGTCCGACACATTACACACCGTGAAGTGATTAAAAACATATCAGGCAGCGTTGTTTTACCAGACTGGTGTTGAGTTTATTCTGCTTGGCCAGGATGATCGCAGGTGTATCAGGCATGATGTGAAGGTTGGTCTTGTCGCTCTCCCACGCCGACACGTACGCTTTCTGCAAAGGTCACATGAACTGGTTGAAGAGCAGCCAAACGTTCAGGTTTCAAGACTGAACACAATGTGTCTTTGTACCTTATCCATGGTTTTGGCGTTGGCCTGAGCGAGGGCAAACGGCATGTCGGTAATATTGGCTGTGAATTTGAAGTTGCTGGGAGGCTGACGATACCTCCTCTCACTCAAGATCTCGGACGCTTTTCTAGCTTTCTCGACATCCACTGAGCCGATGGGGACCCACCCTGCTCCCTTGATCCATTCCATGTCCGCTTTGTATACAGCCTACATTGGGGGGACACAATCCTCAGCGATACGATTTCTCAGTAGAATACTCCCAGAGAAGGACTCGTTACTCACGTCACTCTGAAGGTCGTACGCCTTCCTGGCCTGGACCACGTCATTTGAGTCTGGCAGACAGGTCCAGTTGTGCAGATGAGTTCTGTAGTTGAAGTCGTTGACTTGGATCTGGCATTTCTTGGCCAGCTCAAGGTTTAGCATGTCCACAGGCAGGTTGAACCTGGTCTTGGACTTGTTAAAGTCCTTCTTGTAAAGGACGTCGCTGGCGATCTTACCAGAGTTCAAGGCCAGCATGATCAGAGGATCGTCTTTAATGCTAAGCGCACCGATGTGGTGGCCGACTTGCCTGCGGTATCCGGTCTTGTACTTGTACTGTGTAAAAGGGTATAAGTACAAATCCAAATTGGACTCAAATTGACACCAAAATGTTCAGTTTTATGTCACATACGTCACTAATTATATCTCTTCCGTGTTTGGCAGCTACTATGGAGACTGCATCATGTTTCATGTTGTAGCCCTGTCTGAACATGTCCTCCACGGCTTGCTTGTACAGTTTCTGAGGGGGAGAAAAACAACAACACGTATTTGAAAAGTGTAACTGGTCGGTAATATGTAGGGATGGGAATCGAAAACCCAGTGTATCAATTCCTTGGAATCGCTTGCCATTTTTTCAAACGGTTCCCTTAACGATTCCTACGGGCGGGAATGACCTCATTACGCAACGTGAGTAGTGATGTCAGACAGCAACATGGCGCCCAGGCAGCGTAAACACTCCAAAGTTTGGCTACATTTGACAAAAAAAGATTGCAACAGCGCTACTTGTAATAATTACTAGGTTGCTATTTTATCAAAAGGAAGACAAACGAACATTTGAACACTCAGCATGCAATAATTACAAGTGAATGTCGCATTTTTGAACCGCGCCGCTCTCATCCCAGCAACAGTCATCTGCCGTAAATACAACAGGTACTAACTAATACCGCCTATAGTGTCACCGACATTTTGAGAGATAGATTCCGACCGTCTCCGAGGCGGGCAGTAAGTACTCCCTCCAGGTCTATGGTCCCTCCCTCCTTTCACCACAGCCGGGAAGAGTGCAATGACTCGGGCCAGGATAGAAAACAAAGCAGCGACTAAATTTGTGGTCAAAAGCTTGCACCCATTTGTCACAGTGCTCCTGATTTTTGGTAGGAGAATGTTCTCTCTCTCTAGGTGAATGCTCATTTATAGTCGGAGAAAAGTTTTCCTTTAATTAGATGTTCGCAGTCATTCCCGTTATACAAGTGAAACTTATATAATTACAATATTGTGTAAAAGTTCATTCATGTCCATCCATCCATCCATCCATTGTCTTCCGCTTATCCAAGGTCGAGTCACGGGGGCAGCAGCCGAAGCAGAGAAGCCCAGACTTCCCTCTCCCCAGCCACTTTGTCCAGCTCCTCCTGGGGGATCCCGAGGCGTTCCCAGGCCAGCCTGGAGACATAGTCTTCCCAACTTGTCTTCAGTCTTCCCCGTGGCCTCCTACCGGTCGGACATGCCCTAAACACCTCCCCAGGGAGAAGTCCGGGTGGCATTCTGACCAGATGCCCGAACCACCTCATCTGGCCCCTCTCGATGTGGAGGATCAGCGGCTTTACTTTGAGCTATTTATTTTCAAAAAAATTATTTTCTATGCTACCTATGTGCCTCTTAAAAATCATTGATACATTTTGATACTGATGCTAATCCATATTTTTGTTCTCTTTTTTCCACATGAAAATCGATAAGAGAACTGATGAAAACCAAATTGTTAAGCAGAATCGATAGTGGAATCGGAACTGGCATAATGTAATCAATTCCCACCCCTGGTAATACAGTATTTACCAGGACTTTTACCAAGAAGCTAAAAAAGCAAACGTACCTTGCTGATGTTGTAAGCGTTTGCTTTGGAGAGGAGCAACTCGGGCAGTTGAGCATTTACGTGATTCCTAACTTTTTCAGCCTCCCAAGAAGCAATGTAGTTTTTCTGGAATGACAAGCAAAACATCAAGAAAAAGCGCAGAATGTGACTCTCGAGACAATACTCCAAACCATGACTTACCTTGTTCATGTTGTCAGCATTTACTTTGGCGAGGAGCATGGGCATGGAAGTCATGTCTGTTGTGTATTTCTGAGTGTCTGGCTTCAGCTTGTAAAGACGGTCACTCAGAATCTTCCCAGCATGCTTGGCTTTCAGCACGTCCAGCGAGCCAATAGGCACCCACCCGACACCCACAATCTCTTCCAGGTCCGCTTTGTACACAGCCTAATGGGCAAGGTGCATGAACAGGCATGAAAACCTAGAAGAATATTCCGGATGACGGAGTCAAGATTTGCGGTCATCTTACATCACTCTGAAGATCGTAGGCTTTCCTGGCCTGGACCACGTCGTTGGAGTCGGGCAGACAAGTCCACTGATGCAGGCGGGTGATGTAGTTGGCGTGGTTGACCTGGATCTGGCATTTCTTGGCCAGTTCAAGGCTGAGCATGTCCACTGGTAGGTTAAACTTGGTCTTAGACTTGTTGAAGTCCTTCTTGTAGAGGACATCGCTGGCGATATTGCCGGAGTTCAAAGCCAGCATGATCAGAGGGTCGTCACGGATGTTACGAGCGCCGATGTGGTGGCCCACTTGTTGCCGGTAGCCCGTCTTGTACTTGTACTGATGGAATCACCAAATAAATTTACATCTCCTGCCATCATGGTAGTCCATTTTATATTTTCTGAAATGTGTCACCTACATCACTGACAATATCCCTCGAGGCTTTGGCACTCTTCACAGCGATTGCATCTGCTGGTAGGAAATAGCCTTTCTTGATGGTGGCCTCAAAACCTTGTCTATAGAGTTTCTGTAGAGACATATAATTGTGATCAAATGTGAATTATTTGGGCAAAACGGTTGAGGGTAATCTTGTCGTAATGCTAACCCTGCTCATGTTCATAGCGTTCTGCTGAGAAAGGATGATCTCGGGAGTATCAGGGTTGATGTGCAGGTTGGTCTTATCGTTCTCCCATGCTTCAACGTAGAGACGCTGCAACCAACCACAGAAGTTTCATTGAGTGTGAGATTTGCAGAAGAACATGTCCCTTTAGGGTTGCGTCTATTTCCGAGTATACCTTGTTCATGGTTAAAGCGTTATTCTTTGCCAGCGTCAAGTTCATTGCATCGATGGTGCTGGTGAAGGGAAGAGCGCTGGGAGGCTGACGGTACTTCCGTTCACTCAGGATATCTGCAGCCTTCTTGGCCTTCTCTACCTCCAGTGAGCCAGCGGGGACCCAGCCAATACCCTGGAGCCACTTCAAGTCGGCCTTGTAGACAGACTATTAAGAGCAATAATGGAGAGTTCAGGATGAGAGGGAGAAAATCTAAGCTTTACCATCCTGTAGCCAGTTCTATACTCACGTCGCTCTGCAGGTTGTAGGCGTGTCTGGCCTGGACGACATCGTTGGAGTCGGGCAAACAAGTCCACTGGTGCAGGCGTTTGATGTAGTTGGTGTGGTTGACCTGCATCTGGTTCTTCTTCGCCAGTTCAAAGGCCAGCATGTCCACTGGAAGGTTGAACTTGGTCTTGGACTGGTTGAAGTCCTTCTTGTAGAGGACGTCACTGGCGATCTTGGCCGAGTTCAGAGCCAGCATGAGGAGAGGGTCGTCCTGGACGCTGCGGGCCCCGATGTGGTGGCCGACTTGATTGCGGTATCCTGTCTTGTACTTGTACTGGTGGGGGAGGTGTATTAATTGTATTGGTTGTATCGCAAAGTAGACATGTTCACACTCTTTGAACAAGTCAAACCGCTTACGTCGCTGGCAATGTCCCTGGAAGCCTTTGCCGCAATGACGGAAATGGCATCTTTGGGCAAGTCGTAACCCCTCTTCTTGGCGTCTTCGTTTGCCTGCTTGTAATGTTTCTGGAATTGGCCACAACATATCCAGACGCATTAAGGACTAACCACTGTCTGCACGCGGTCTCTCTTGAAGATTAGGTGCAAATTTACCAAGCTATAGTTGACATTGTTTGCTTTTGCAAGAAGTACATCCATGGCGTCCGGCATGACATGGATATTGGTCTTCTCATTTTCCCAAGCTTCGATGTAGGCTTTCTGCAAAAACAACATCACACCGCAGAACACAGTCATTAAAAAATGGACGAACACAATCAACTTAGTTCAATGTATCATATTAAAAACATCTAACAATGTGTAATTAGTTATTGGATACCTGATTCATGATTTGAGCGTTGGCCTTTGCCAGAACCATGGGCATGTGTTCTGTAGTGACCTTAAACTTGTAGTTGCTTGGGTGCTGACGGTACTTTCTCTCATTTAAGATTTCGCCAGCTTTCTTCACCTTCTCCACATCCAGCGAGCCAATAGGCACCCAGCCAATACCCTGCAGAGTCTTCAGCTCCTCTTTGTAGACCGCCTAACAAAGCCAATATTCATTTGCAGTAAAAGTTATTTGACCATGAATTGATGGATCTCTAGAGGATACTCCTACTCACGTCGCTCTGCAGGTTGTAGGCGTGTCTGGCCTGGACGACATCGTTGGAGTCGGGCAGGCAGGTCCAGTTGTGCAGGCGGGTGATGTAGTTGGCGTGGTTGACCTGGATCTGGTTCTTCTTGGCCAGTTCAAAGGCCAGCATGTCCACGGGCAAGTTAAACTTGGTCTTGGACATGTTGAAGTCCTTCTTGTAGAGGACGTCGCTGGCGATCTTGGCCGAGTTCAGAGCCAGCATGAGGAGAGGGTCGTCCTGGACGCTGCGGGCCCCGATGTGGTGGCCGACCTGCCTGCGGTATCCAGTCTTGTACTTGTACTGAGAAAAATAAAGAATATTCCCTTGATGATTTGGAAGAAGTACATGTTATTACAAAGTCCTTGTTAACAGGCGAACAATTTACATCGCTGGCAATGTCCCTGGAAGCCTTTGCTGCAATGATGGGTATGGCATCATTGCGCATGTCATAACCGTTCTTCTTTGCATCTTCATGTGCCTGCTTGTAAGCTTTCTGCAATGGAAGAAAATGAAAATCTTCTATTATTTTTAGAAACCATCTTGTAAAAAAAACAGACATGAAGAGGTGCATATGTTTTACGAGTTGGCAACAACGGACATTGTTCACTTACCAAGCTATAGTTGACATTGTTTGCTTTTGCAAGAAGCACATCCATGGCGTCCGGCATGACGTGAATATTGGTCTTGTCATTTTCCCAGGCTTCGATGTAGGCTTTCTGCAATTAACGCAAGTCATACGTGTTTATGAACCCTGCTGACGTGCAAGTCCATGGTAAAGATACAGTATCTTATTTGGGTGTTGTGTCACTTTGAATACCTTATTCATGACTTGGGCGTTGGCCTTAGCCAGAACCATGGGCATGTCCTCGGTTGTGACCTTAAACTTGTAGTTGCTCGGGTGCTGACGATACTTAGTCTCATTCAGGATCTCACCTGCTTTCTTCACCTTCTCAACATCCAGCGAACCAATAGGCACCCAGCCAATACCCTGCAGCGTCTTTAGCTCCTCTTTGTAGACAACCTGAACAAGATACAAATAAATGAATTCAAAAAGTACGATTACACCATAAACATAATAAACTGGAGAGTTCATACATCGCTCTGCAGGTTGTAGGCGTGTCTGGCCTGGACGACATCGTTGGAGTCGGGCAAACAAGTCCACTGGTGCAGGCGTTTGATGTAGTTGGTGTGGTTGACCTGCATCTGATTCTTCTTGGCCAGTTCAAAGGCCAGCATGTCCACTGGAAGGTTGAACTTGGTCTTGGACTGGTTGAAGTCCTTCTTGTAGAGGGCGTCACTGGCGATCTTGGCCGAGTTCAGAGCCAGCATGAGGAGAGGGTCGTCCTGGACGCTGAGGGCCCCGATGTGGTGGCCCACCTGCTTGCGGTATCCTGTCTTGTACTTGTACTGAAAAGTGATTGAGTTGGACCAGGATTGGTTTGCGGGCAGACGACAAGCCTCTGACTGTCAAAGGGATCACATGACTCGGGGACTTACATCGCTGGCAATGTCCCTGGAGAGTCTTGCTGCAATGATGGGTATGGCATCATTGCGCATGTCGTAACCTTTCTTCTTTGCATCTTCATTTGCCTGCTTGTAAGCTTTCTGCAAATGAAAATCTTCCATTATTTTGGGAAACCATCTTGTAGAAGATCAGTTTAGAAATACTCACCAGGCTGTAGTTGGCTTTGTTTGCTTTGGCCAGCACAACGTCCATAGCATCAGGCATGACGTGGATGAGAGTCTTATCTGCCTCCCAGGCTTCAGTGTAGGCGTGCTGCAGATGTGGTTCTTCATGTCAAAAAGATTCTAGACTTCCTGTGATGTCTTAAAACTAAAACTCATACCTTGTTCATGACTTGAGCGTTGGCCTTTGCCAGAACCATGGGCATGTCCTCTGTAGTGACCTTAAACTTGTAGTTGCTCGGGTGCTGACGGTACTTTCTCTCATTCAAGATCTCGCCAGCTTTCTTCACCTTCTCCACATCCAGCGAGCCCATGGGCACCCAGCCAATCCCCTGCAGAGTCTTCAGCTCCTCTTTGTAGACCGCCTGAACAAGACCGGAATGTAAAAGTCATCAACACAAACATTTGACCTAGTGTAGATCCCACAACCTCGATTACACAGGTGTCAGGCTCAAGGCTTGGGGGCCTAAACTGGCCCGCTATAATTTTTTATTAGGCCCACCAAATCATTCTAAAGTAGCCCGCGCAATGTGTCATGCCACTTCATTTTGTCGTGGCCCGCCACATCATTCTAGTGTGTCGTGCCACATCACTCCAATGTGGCCCGCCACAACATGCCCGCCACATCATTCCAATGTGTCGCGCCATAACATCTTATTGTGGCCCCGTTGTTACAATGTGTACCACCACTTAATTTTAAATTGGCCTGCTATGTCATTCTAATGTGGCCCGCCCAATTATTTTAATTTGGCATGCCACATCATTCTAATGCAGCTCGTCACATCCTTTTATTGTTGTTTGCCACACCATTTTGTTTTGGACCACCACATCAGTTTACTGTGGACCACCACATCATTCTAGTGTGGGCTGCCACATCATTTAATGTTGTCCTCCAAATAATTTTATTGTGGCCCTCCATGTCGTTTTATAATGGCCTAGCATTTTATTCTAATTTGACCCGCCACATCATTTTATTTTGACCCTCTACATAATTTTATTTGGAACCACCACATGATTTAATGTTGTATGCCACATAATTTTAAGTTGCCCTCCATGTCATTTTAAACTGGCCCGCCACTATATTTTAATGTGGCCCGCCATATCCATCTAAAATGGCCCGCTAAGTCATTTTGTGCCACATCATCTAAAAACTGTGGACCACCACTTCATTTAAATGTGGCTCGCCACATAATTCTTACGAGGCCCGCCACATAATTTTATTCTGGACGGCCACATCATTTTAAAGTGACTTGCCACATAAATCAAAAATGGTCCGCAAAGTAATTTTAATGTCATGTTATTCTAAAGTGGCCCGTCACCTCATTTTACTGTGGACTGCCAATTCATCTTAGGGTCACCCGCCACATAAGTTTAAGTTGCCTTCCATGTTATTTTAAAGTGGCCTGCCACATCATTTTGTTCTGACCTGTCACATCATAACGGTGGACTACCACTTTATTTTATTTTGGACTGCAACTTAATTTTAAAGTGGCTTGCTACATAAATCTAAAGTGGCCTGTCACATCATTCTAGGTGGCCTGTCACGTCATTTTACTGTGGACTGCCAAGTCATCTTAGTGTCACCCGCCACATAAATTTAAAGTAGCCAACCACTTCAATCAAATGTGGCCCGCCACGTCAAGCTAATGTGCCCCGCCGCATAATTTTGTCCTGGCCTGCCACATCATAACTGGAGACTACCGCCTCATTTAAATGTGGCTCGCCACATAATCTTTACGTGGCTCGCCACATCATTTTATTTTGGACCGCCACTTCATTTTAAAGTGGCTTGCTACATAAATCTAAAGTGGCCTGTCACATCATTCTAACTG
Source organism: Nerophis lumbriciformis (assembly GCF_033978685.3). Lineage (NCBI taxonomy): Eukaryota > Metazoa > Chordata > Actinopteri > Syngnathiformes > Syngnathidae > Nerophis > Nerophis lumbriciformis. Next base: position 1,062,156 of record NC_084578.2, on the reverse strand, counting down.
GCCCGTCACATCTTTTTACTGTGGACTGCCAATTTATCTTAGGGTCACCCGCCACATAAGTTTAAGTTGCACTCCATGTCATTTTAAAGTGGCCCGCCACGTTATTTTGTTCTGACCTGTGTGGAGGATGCATATATGTTTAAGAGTTCTTTCTTTTTACATAGCCATGTTTAGAGGATCTAGTACTTTTCCTTTGTATATTCTACCAGTCTCTCTTTGTCTTCAGATTGTCTGTTTAGTGTCTTAAACCATCAGGAATGTGAAATCAAACCCCCAAATCTTCCTTATCAGTGTTGCGAGGGGGGGATTGGGGGGGGGGGCTTTCTTTGTGTGCAAAGGAGTTGGCTTTTTCATTGGAATGCCAGATCAACTAGAGTAGCCGATATGAATGTATTGGTTAAGCTGATCTCCTGAAAATTTCAGTAAAACTTGAAAATATTCCAATTCTGTCTTGATAGTCCTTCTTACTCAGCATATATGTCATCGAAAGAACTTGGGATTGACCAGTAACTTAGATTCCCTGGGAGGAAGATGCATATATGTTTAAGAGTTCCTTCTTTTTACATAGCCATGTTTAGAGTATCTAGTACTTTTCCTTTGTATATTCTACCAGTCTCTCTTTGTCTTCAGATTGTCTGTTTAGTGTCTTAAACCATCAGGAATGTGACACCAAACCCCCAAATCTTCCTTATTAGTGTTGCGAGGGGGAGGGGGGGGGCTTTCTTTGTGTGCAAAGGAGTTGGCTTTTTCGTTGGAATGCCAGATCAACTAGAGTAGCCGATATGAATGTATTGGCTAAGCTGATCTCCTGAAAATTTCAGTAAAACTTGAAAATATTCCAATTCTGTCTTGATAGTCCTTCTTACTCAGCATATATGTCATCGAAAGAACTTGGGATTGACCAGTAACTTAGATTCCCTGGGAGGGAGAGCTGGTCGACGCAACAATTGTCACATCATAACGGTGGACTACCACTTCATTTTATTTTGGACTGCAACTTCATTTTAAAGTGGCTTGCCACATAATTCTAATGTGGCCTGTCCGTTTTAAAGTCATGTTATTTTAAAGTGGCCCGTCACTTCTTTCTAATGTACCGCCAATTCATCTTAGCGTCGCCCGCCACGTCATTTTATTTATTGCCCGCCACATCCTCTTATTGTAGACCGCCCTCAATAAGAGCAAGTTTGACCCCTGCTCTACTCACGTCGCTCTGCAGGTTGTAGGCGTGTCTGGCCTGGACCACGTCATTGGAGTCGGGCAGGCAGGTCCAGTTGTGTAGGCGGGTGATGTAGTTGGTGTGGTTGACCTGCATCTGGTTCTTCTTGGCCAGTTCAAAGGCCAGCATGTCCACCGGCAAGTTGAACTTGGTCTTGGACTGGTTGAAGTCCTTCTTGTAGAGGGCGTCGCTGGCGATCTTGGCGGAGTTCAGGGCCAGCATGAGGAGAGGGTCGTCCTGGACGCTGCGGGCCCCGATGTGGTGGCCCACCTGCTTGCGGTATCCAGCCTTGTATTTGTACTGAGAAAACAAAACAACGGTTTTGTGGTAAACAAGCAGATACGAGGGAAATTAGGACGTTATATAAGAATAAAACTGTTGTTTTTGTTGTTATTCTTCCTCAAGTTAGAGTTAAAGTTCCTGTCTACCGCGCCGCACCTGCCTTTGTTTATTGATTGGTGTCCCCACCTGCTGTCTACACTAATCATGCCCCCTTATTTTAAGTTAAAGTACTAATGATTGTCACACACACACTAGGTGTGGCGAAATTATTCTCTGCATTTGACTACGCTAAAAGTAGTTCCTCTGTGTCAGCACTTATAATAACAATATGGTTAACACTTGTTAATATTCAGGTCACGACATGTAAATGGAGTATTGTTGGAAGTCTTTAAAGGACTTTATGGACATTAGCTGCATTGTTAGCCACTTGGTACTTGCCATATTTTACGATTTAGAATGCCTAAATTATTTTCTAGATGTTATTTGTTTCCTTTTGAAGTATAATTGTTGGCTTTGTGATATTAGCATAGATTGCACGGGGCTATATCTCATGTATTTGCTAATTCTGTGCTAAAAGAATTTAAAAAAAACACTCATGTTCCATTTAGTCCTGCTACTCAAATGAGTCCTCTTCACCCATACTTGCCAACCCTCCCGGATTTTCCGGGAGACTCCCGAAATTCAGCGCCTCTCCCGAAAACCTCCCGGGACAAATTTTCTCCCGAAAAACTCCTGAAATTCAGGCGGACCTGAGTGACGTGTTGACAAGACACAACAACAGCGTCTACCGTAAAGCAGTTCGTTTGCCGTAAACAGCAATGTTGTGACACTTTTAAACAGGACAATACTGCCATCTACTGTACATGCATATGTGACCCACCCATAATGTGTCACGTTTTTGTGTTGATTTATTTATTTTATTTTGTGGTTTGAATTCGTTTTTGGAGCTGTCATTACACATTTATCAGTATTCACATTGGTCAGTAGGGGGCAGTAGGGCGTTTCTTCCCAATTGAATGCTATCGCCTGCAGACCGGAAGTGTCTTGTCATTCTGATGAGCGCGACCAGTCTGTGAACAATTGAAACGTCCTGTGTGCTTTTTCCTCCTGTATAACAGGTTAGTTTTGGTGAATCAACTCACTGAATAATATCCATGTGATCTTTATAAGTTTAAGTACATATTCTGATAGTGGAGCCTAACTCTAAAGTGTTTGTGAGTTGTAGTTTGTAAATGAACACTGAAATTCAAGTATTTATTTTATTTATATGTATATATATATATATATATATATATATATATATATATATATATATATATATATATATAGCTAGAATTCACTGAAAGTCAAGTATTTCTTATATATATATATATATCTTAACCACGCCCCCAACCACGCCCCCCGCCCCACCCCCGACCACGCCCCCGCCCCCACCTCCCGAAATCGGAGGTCTCAAGGTTGGTCAAGTATGTCTTCACCTGAAGAACACATGTGGCCAACACACATTTTGTGCAGTTCAATAAGTGTAGTGTCCGATTTAGAGTTTGGGGTTTCCATTGATTTTGGGAGAGTCGTACAACAAGCGAGTGACCCAGATTCTGTAGAAGGACCCAGAAGTACTCACGTCACTAGCAATGACAGTAGAGGCCTTAGCAGCCTGGACAGGGATGGCGTCAGCGTGGAGATTGTGACCCTTCTTCTTGGCCAGCTCATGGTCCAGTCGGTACAGTTTCTGAAGGACACAGAACAGAATAGTTTCATCGGCAAAAGTAGAAAGCAATACACGTTTTTCATCCAGATGAGTTACAGCACCATGCAGCAAATGCGTCAGTAAATACAGAATATTCCAGACTATTTTTTTCCCTATGCTTTGAACCCTGCGGCTTATAAAACGATTAAAGAAAACAAGCAAATAGACTGAAAAGGTGTGCTATGGCGCCATCTGTTTAGACTGAGCCTAAAGCATTGTCCTGTTTAGACTGAGCTCTCAGCCAGAAGTACAAGTGCCCTTCCGTCTTCTAGCCTTCCATGGCGTTTCTACTGGTATGGATTCTTCATTCATCACTCCAAGCAACGTTTGTAAGTTGTGCAATATAACTAAAACAATTCTTACTTACTAAAGCGTCCCATGTGTGATGTCTGCAGGAGTGTTTTCATGCATATTTGTACATGCTGTCGTAATGTGATCATGCTAGCAGCGTTAGCATTAGCTAATATGCTAACCAGGACTGTGAATCTTTGGGCATTACACAATTCAATTTGAATCTTGGGGGGTAATGAATCCATTCAAAATCGGTTCTCCATTCAAAATCAATAATCCTTAACAACATCGGTTGCTAGTTCTATGACTACATACATTATTCCATAATATAAACAGCTCTGACACATTTTTCAAACATTTTTTAATCGATTAAGAATCTTTTTTTTTTTTTGACAACCCTAATGCTAACACGTTTACCAGAGTCTGTGTTAGCATTATTAACTTACAATGGCATTCTTTTTGTATTGTTTCACTTTTACAAATTCCTCAATAAATTCACCAAAACGTCACCGTGGAGTTATTGAGTCTGTTTAGCTGATTGGAGAGCTAGCCACGTTTTGTGGTTCACAAGCAGATACGAGGAAAATGAGGACGTTTGACAAAGGTATAAGAATACAGGTATAACTGTCAAAGCGGTAGAAAATGGATGGATGGATGGATGCTCGGTAGCCACATGTCATGCCCTGTGTTGTTTTTGTCGTTATTCTTCCCCGAGTTAGTGTTTAGTTCTTGTCTACCCTCTTATTTTAGTTTCCACTTCCTGTTTGTGTCGTCCTGCTGTGACGTGAAAACTTATTGAGCGTCGTTCCCCGCACCTGCCTTCGTTTATTGATTAGTGTCCCAACCTGCTGTCTACACTAATCACGCCGCCTTATGTAGCCGGTCTCGCCATCCACAATGTTCGCCACCGGCGACTGTGATTTTTGTCTCACGCTAAGCTATGCATCCCTGCGATGAGCTGGCGACTTGTCCAGGGTGTACCCCGCCTACCGCCCGAATGCAGCTGAGATAGGCGGTAGGTTGCGGAGGATAAGTGGTAGAAAATGCTAATACAGCTTTTCCATGCCAGCTGTTTGCTGCGCTCTTCCTTCATGCAACTCATTATGCTATGCTAAGATAGCCTTAAGCTTCATGCGACAAAATCTGTCTACTTCGCGTCTCCAGAAAAGAAAATAAATGATGAAATGAAGCAATCTCCTTCCTGCACATTGATCTGATTGCATGTTCAATAGTCGGGAGTGGACCACTCCTCTTATTCAGTCTGTTTAGCTTACTGGAGAGCTAGTCGGGAGTGGACCACTCCTCTTATTGAGTCTGTTTAGCTTCCTGGAGAGCTAGTCGGGAGTGGACCACTCCTCTTATTCAGTCTGTTTAGCTTACTGGAGAGCTAGCCGGGAGTGGACCACTCTTCTTATTGAGTCTGTTGAGCTGATAGGAGAGCTAGCTTGCGCAGCTAGTGGGCGTTTTGCGGCCGTGTTACAGAGACCGTTTGGAAACAATTAAGCTATGTAAATAAACATTTACTGTGTAAATAAGTCATTTCACAACGTATATATCTGTGACTTATAGTCCGGTGCGGCTTACATATGGAAAAATAGTTATTTCTTCTAAAATGTAGTGGGTGCGGCTTATATACCGTGCACTCTACAGTCCGGAAAATGCGATATATCACAAAGCAGACTTTACCTCGCTGTAGTTCTTCCTGTTGTCCCGGGCCAGAATAATGTCCATTGCGTCCGGCATGATGTGATTGGTTCTCTTGTCGACGTCCCAGACTTTGGTGTAAGATTGCTGGAAGCAGAGGTACTTTTTAGTCGTCAGACACAAGCAACGGAGATCATTCTGACCATGGTCTTTAAACTACCTTATCCATTATCTGGTTGTTAGCGGTGGCCAGGGCCAGGTCCATGGACTGCATGTCTTTAGTGAACTTATATTTACTGGGATGTTGCCGGTATTGTGTCTCACTGAAGATTTTGCCGGCTGTTTTTGCCTTCTCAACATCCAGTGAACCAATAGGGACCCATCCTATTCCTCTCATGAAGCTCTGGTAGTCACTCTTGTATTGGTTCTGTAAGACAGCGTGAATGAACATGCAGTATTGGTGGAAACAGGCAAATAACCGGGGTAGAGTAAAATAACTTACATCACTCGCAATGAACTGCATGTTGCGGGCCAGTTCCAGGTTCATGGCGTCAGGCAGGACGGTGTAGTGAGGACTAAACTTCTTGTAGCCAGTCATGGTCTGAATAGCTGAGGCGTGTTTGGCGTGGGCCACGCTCACCATGTCCACTGGCGAGTGGAACTTCAGCTTGGCCTTGTTGTAGTCCTTCTTGTAGTTGTGGTCGCTCTTCTGCTTGGCCAGCTCCATGTAGTGAACCAGCAGAGGGTCGTCCTGCACACTGCGCAAGCCCACATGGTGGCCCCTGGCCTTCTCGTAGGCCAACTTGTACTTGTACTAAAATGTAAAAGGTTTTTAGGAATCGGTGGCTGTGTAGGTTTCATTCCGTACGCTTGTCGTCACTCACGTCGCTGGCGATGTTGGTGCCGGACTTTGCAGCCAGAATGGGGATGGCATCAGCTCGGAGGTCGTAGCCCTTGTTGGCCATCTCCGCCAGGCCAGATTTGTAAAGTTTCTGTGAAAGACACTCAGATGACATTGTGTTCAAGATCTACCGTGCCATGAAAAAGTATTTCCGCGGAGTTTATTACATGCAGTTTCTGTTTACTTTGGTTATCGTTACATTTGTTTGATGGTTTTTAGATATACAAAAATAAGGATTTTGAGAAGGTCACTAATACTTGCTCACGGCACTGTGTAGCCAACAACTACAGGAAATATCTGGCAATGATTTGTGGACTGGTCTTACGTTGCTCATGTTGAGAGCATTGGCCTTGGCCAGGACAATCTCAGGAGCATCTGGCATGACGTGGACTTTCAGTTTATCTGTGTCCCAAGCTGCCGTGTAAGCTTGCTGTGAATCAAGACCGCAGAAAAGCAAATAAGGAACCACATTTTTATCGACTGCATTTTCTGTAAAAGCATTGTGCCACACCTTATTCATGATCTGGTTGTTGGCCGTGGCCAGAGCGATGTCCATGGAGTCCATCAGCTTTTTGTGCTTGAAGGTGGACGGGTGAGTGCGGTACTTGTTCTCGTTGAGAATTTCACCACCGACCTTCGCCGTTTCTACTGCAAGGGAGCCGATCGGGACCCAGCCGATACCTTTAATGTAGTTGTTCCATTCCGACTTGTAATCACACTGGTGGGAAAAGAGCCCATCGGTGATTTGACAGCACCGGAATGATCTGCGTTAAACTGCGGAGATATGAGGAAAAACCTTACATCGCTGGACTGGGCGTTCATGGTGCGAGCCAGCACAAAGTTCATGGCGTCAGGGAGGAGAGCGTTGCTGTGGTGTATCTTCCTGTAACCGGTCATCGTCTGAGCGGCTGAGGCCTGCTTGGCGTGGACCACGCTTAGCATATCCACTGGGGTGTGGTACTTCAGCTTGGCCTTGTGGTAGTCCTTCTTGTAGTTCTTGTCACTCTGAAACCTGGCCAACTCCATGTAGTGAACCAGGAGAGGGTCGTCCTGCAGGCTGCGGAAGCCCACGTGGTGGCCCCTGGCCTTCTCGTGTGCCAGTTTGTACTTGTACTGTCGTATTAGGAAAGAATCATCAAGTTCACACCAAACAATGGCTTTCGAAATCTTGATATAGTTCAGGTGCAGTTTTTGGACTCACGTTGCTAGCAATACTTGTGCCTGACTTGGCAGCTACGATTGGAATGGCGTCCGCTTTTAGGTTGTAGCCCTTGTTGGCCAGCTCTATCAGGCCGGCTTTGTAAAGTTTCTGCAAGAAATATGCATGAATATTTCACGGGACATATTGAGTGACTAATTGACGGACACAAAGTTGTCACCACAAGGAGAATAGTCATGCATAGACCAGAGGTGTCCAAAGTGTGGCCCGAGGAGTCATTTGCGACCCGCAGCTTTTTCTCACTGGCACTCATCAAAGGCGGACGCTCTCTTTCCCTCTCCCTCGCACTCCGACTTGCTTCTTTGTTTTGACTTGTCTTAACTTTCTTGTTGCCTCTTTCTGCGTTGCTCTTTAAAATCTAAAGAAAGGAATCGATCACCTGTCCTCTCAACAAAATTGACAAGCTCTCGGGTTTGAGGGAACCTGCCTGTCTTGACTGAAGGGGTGTTGGTGAACACACCACAGACTCTTGGGAGAAGAGGAGAGCCGCGTGCCTGGCGACCCTTTCAATCGAGGACTTTGAAGAACTATACCTATTTGGAATCATGATGACAGGACATCTACGGATTGGAGTAAGTGTTGCTCCGGTGTATCGACAAATTGTAGGATGCTTGCAGCCGTTCAAAGTACCCTAAAGATGTCACAAAAAACTGGAGGATGCGAGCAGAACTGTGGGCACTCAGACTTTTGCGATTTTGGACTATATTGCAATCTTGACAACATCTTGGAGATGCCGGCTGCTCTGATGGTGAAGTATGATGAACTTGAGGACCAGAAAGGGACAATAAAGTGAAATGTTTGAATGTGTTTTGCTCGCTCAAACACAAATATTCTAGTCTGGATTGTTTTCCTTGGCTGTAAGTGACTTGGCAAAGAGTGTGCGATCCGAATCGTTTGGACACCCCTGTACCCATGACTGATATTTTGGAGTGATTTAGGAAGGGGTTTACGTTGCTCATGTTGAGAGCGTTGGCCTTGGCCAGGACAATCTCAGGAGCATCTGGCATGACGTGGACTTTCAGTTTGTCCTTTTCCCAAGCTGCCGTGTAAGCTTGCTGTGAATGAAGACCACAAAGAAGCCGATGAGCTACACGGACTTGTCAATAGCGGTTTTAAATTGTGCCACACCTTGTTCATGATCTGGTTGTTGGCCGTGGCCAGAGCGATGTCCATGGAGTCCATCAGCTTTTTGTGCTTGAAGGTGGACGGGTGAGTGCGGTACTTGTTCTCGTCGAGAATCTCCCCACCGACCTTCGCCGTTTCTACTGCAAGGGAGCCCATCGGGACCCAACCGATACCTTTTATGTAGTTGGTCCATTCCGACTTGTAATCAACCTGGTGGGAAAAGAGCTCATCGGTGATTGGACAGCGCCGGAATGATCTGGAGGATGAGGGAAAAAACTTACATCGCTGGACTGGGTGTTCATGGTGCGAGCCAACACAAAGTTCATGGCGTCAGGGAGGAGAGCGTTGCTGTGGTGCATCTTCCTGTAGCCGGTCATCGTCTGAGCGGCTGACGCCTGCTTGGCGTGGACCACGCTCAGCATGTCCACCGGGGTGTGGTACTTCAGCTTGGCCTTGTGGTAGTCCTTCTTGTAGTTCTTGTCGCTCTGAAACCTGGCCAACTCCATGTAGTGAACCAGGAGAGGGTCGTCCTGCAGGCTGCGGAGGCCCACGTGGTGGCCCCTGGCCTTCTCAAATTCTTTCTTGTATTGCACCTACAACAAAGGCCAGTGTCACCATTTGGAGCTAGAAAGGCATCCAGTGGTTCTTAAGTGGAAGTATTACTGTAGAAAAACTATTTGCCAATGTGTATCTCAACCTGTGCGTCTGTAATCTGGTTTACGTGTCTGTGTAAATGGTCAATGGGTTGTACTTGTATAGCGCTTTTCTACCTTCAAGGTACTCAAAGCACTTTGACACTATTTCCACATTCACCCATTCACACACACATTCACACACTGATGGAGGGAGCTGCCATGCAAGGCCCTAACCACCACCCATCAGGAGCAAGGGTGAAGCGTCTCGCTCAAGGACACAACGGACGTGACGAGGTTGGTAGAAGATGGGGATCGAACCAGGAACTTTAAGGTTGCTGGCACGGCCACTCTCCCAACCGTGCCACGCCGTCCCCCGTGTAGTAGTTTGTGTGTCTGTATCTTAATTTGTGTGTATAACCAGATCTGTGTGTGCCTGCTTAAATTTGTGCGTCCGTATTTCGATTTGTGTGTGTGTAAAAAAAATGTGTCTGTGTATTTAGATTTATAGGAACCCTAAATGGCTGTTTTTTGGGTTTTTTTTACATGTGGCTTTAATGTAAGATTTGTGTGTTCGTGCAGCGATCTGAACAAATCTGATTACACACACACAGATCGAAATATAGACCCACAAATTAGTACACAGACACATCAATCTGATTACACACACACAGATTGAGATACAGACACACAAATTATTACACGGACACACAAATCTGATTACACACACACGGATCGAAATATAGACCCACAAATTAGTACACAGACCCATAAATCTGATTATACACACACACAGATTGAGATACAGACACACAAATGAGTACACAGACAGGTGAATCAGATTACACACACACAGATTGAGATACAGACGCACAAATGAGTACACGGACACTTGAATCAGATTACAGACGCACAGATGGAGATACAGACACAAAAAAGAGTACACAGACACATCAATCTGATTACACACACACAGATTGAGATACAGACACACAAATTATTACACAGACCCATAAATCTGATTACACACACACACAGATTGAGATACAGACACACAAATGAGTACACAGACAGGTGAATCAGATTACACACACAGAGATTGAGATACAGACACACAAATGAGTACACGGACACATAAATCTGATTAGACACACACAGATTGAGATACAGACACACAAATGAGTACGCGGACACTTGAATCAGATTACAGACGCACAGATGGAGATACAGACACAAAAAAAGAGTACACAGACAAGTAAATCAGATTACAGACGCACAGATTGAGATACAGACACACAAATTAGTACACAGACACATAAATATGATTACACGCAGATAGAGATACAGACACACAAATTATTACACGGACCCACAAGTCTGATTACACACACACGGATCGAAATATAGACCCACAAATTAGTACACAGACACATAAATCTGATTACACTCCCACAGATTGAGATACATACACACAAATGAGTACAGAGACAAGTAAATCAGATTACACACACACAGATTGAGATACAGACACACAAATGAGTACACGGACAGGTGAATCAGATTACAGATGCACAGATTGAGATACACGTTTGCAAATAGTTTTGCTCCAATAATACTTTTGGAGTGATTTACGCACATTGCTGGCAATATGTCTGCCTTGCTTGGCATGCTGGATGGGAATGGCGTCCAACCTCAGGTCGTATCCTTTGGCGATATCGTCCATCCACTTCTGCCTGTATTGACTCTGCAGCACAAATGGTGTCAATGTTGTGCCCCCGACATGACATGACAGTCAAAATATGACTCAAAGATGTTGCGGTCTAACCTCACTGAGGGTCTGAGCATTAAATTTGGCCTGGATGAACTCGGGACTGTCAGCCGGCAGGTGATAGGTGTGCTTGAACTTCTCACCAGAAGCCTTGTAGGCGGCCTGCAGAGAGAAGGTCAAGCATGAAGGTCACAGGTGCGCAGGCTAAGATAGAGGCGGGCGGTGGTCACTGTACACTGTCCAGCTGCTTGGAGTTGGCCATGGCCAGAATCATGTTCATGCTGTCCGTGGTGCTGGTGAACTTCAGAGAGCTGGGATGCTGACGGTAGCCCCGCTCAGCCAGGGCCAGGTGGGCAGCTTTGGCTTTCTCAACGTCCAGAGAACCAATGGGAACCCAGCCGGATCCTTTGTAGTAGTTGGTGTAGTCGGACTTGTATGCGTTCTGGGGAGAAGCAGGAGAAGTCATGGCTCCTGATGTGAAAGTAACGCTTACAGGAGGAAGGGGATTCATGTGGGCCCATTCTCCAGGGTTTACCTGACGCATGAAACGTGGCAAATTGAGGGGCACACTATCCACTTTAGCCAACAGATGGCAGTCAAGTGTTGAATATCTTCAAACATGTTTTGTGGCACTTCTAACTTTGATCACAGCGTCATTTGCTACGTAGAGTGGCACTTTCTATCATTTTCAGCAGACTGCATAGCAAAGATGTCTATAGATGTTGTCATTCATCAGGTCATAGTAGTCTCAGGTGAAGTCTGAGGGCATTCAATCATCACAACTGGACTGTTTGGTTTGTCTTAGAAGATGTTTGCTCTCTCATCCGAGTAGACTTCATCAGTTCATGATCTTAGACTTAGATTGGTCACATCTAGTCTTAGACTTAGTTTGGTCACATCTAGTCTTAGACTTAGATTGGTCACATCTAGTCTTAGACTTAGTTTGGTCACATCTAGTCTTAGACTTAGATCGGTCACATCTAGTCTTAGACTTACATTGGTCACATCTAGTCTTAGACTTACATTGGTCACATCTAGTTTTAGATTGGTCTGATCTAGTCTTAAACTTAGATTGGTCAGATCTAGTTTTAGACTTAGATTGGTCACATCTAGTCTTAGACTTAGATTAGTCACATATGATCTTAGACTTAGATTGATCCCATCTAGTCTTAGACTTAGATTGGTCACATCTAGTCTAGTGACTGGTGCCAATACTTCAGCAAGCTTCATCAGTTCGTGCTCATAGACTTAGATTGGTAAGATCCAGTCTTAGACTTAGATTGGTCAGATTTAGTGTTAGATTTAGATTGGTCAGATCTAGCCTTAGACTTAGATTGGTTACATCTAGTCTCAGATTGGTCAAATTTACACTAGACTAGATCTGACCAATCTAAGTCTATAAGCATGAACTGATTAAGCCTACTGAGGTATTGGCACCAGCCACTAGACTAGATGTGACCAATCTAAGTTTAAGACTAGTTGTGACCAATCTAAGATTAAGACTAGATCTTACCAATCTAAGTCTAAGACTAGATGTGACCAATCTAAGTTTAAGACTAGATGTGACCAATCTAAGTCCAAGACTAGATATGACCAATGTAAGTCTAAGACTAGATCTGACCAATCTAATTCTAAGACGAGATGTGACCAATTTAAGTCCAAGACTAAATCTGACAATCTAAGTCTAAGACTAGATCCGACCAATTAAGTCTAAGACTAGATCTGACCAATCTAAAACTAAGACTAGATGTGACCAATCTAAGTCTAAGACTAGATGTGACCAATCTAAGACCAAGACTAGATGTGACCAAGCTAAGTCTAAGACTAGATCTGACCAATCTAAGTCTAAGACTAGATCTGACCAATCTAAAACTAAGACTAGATCTGACCAATCTAAGTCTAAGACTAGATGTGACCAATCTAAGTCTAAGACTAGATGTGACCAATCTAAGACCAAGACTAGATCTGACCAATCTAAGTCTAAGACTAGATCTGACCAATCTAAAACTAAGACTAGATGTGACCAATCTAAGTCTAAGACTAGATGTGACCAATCTAAGACCAAGACTAGATGTGATCAAGCTATGTCTAAGACTAGATCTGACCAATCTAAGTCTCTGATCATGAACTGATGAAGTCTACTCGGATGAGAGACCAAACATCTTCTAAGACCAGTTGCCATTGATTGAATGCCCTGAGACGGCATAGCAAAATGATGAGATCCACCCAGGAATTGGGGTCATATGAATCCTCTCCCTTATGATGTTTGGAATATCATAATTCAGGCGGCACGTACGTCACTCTGTTTCTCCATCATGTCCCTGCAGAGCTGCACCTGCATGTTGTCAGGAAGGAGCGTGTAGTCGTGAAGGTACGTTCTGTAGCCAATCATGGTCTGGACACCTGAGGAGTGTTTGGCCTGGGCCACACTCAGCATGTCCACCGGAGTGTGGTACTGCAGCTTGGCCTTGTGGTAGTCCTTCTTGTAGTTCTTGTCGCTCTGCTGCTTGGCCACCTCCATGTAGTGAACCAGCAGAGGGTCGTCCTGCAGGCTGCGGAAGCCCACGTGTTGACCCCTGGCCTTCTCGTGTGCCAGTTTGTACTTGTACTGCGAAGGAAAGAAATCTTAAGTGAACACAGGTGGTAACATTTAGGCCGTCTAGAAACAAGTTCACCGACTCACATTGCTGGCAATGTCTCTGGAGGTTTTAGCGGCAACAATGGGAATAGCGTCTTCCTTCATGTGATGCCCTTTGAGTATATCTCTGCGGTGGGCGTAGGTGTAGTAATTCTGGAAAACAAACACTTTATGACATCTTGTATACAAAGTTTAGTACACGCTAGAAGACCCCGGAGCTAACCTGGCTGATGTTTGCGGCGTTGTATTTGGCTAGCACCAGTTCAGGAGCATCAACAGGAAGACTATAGGTGTGTTTGAACTCCTCGCCGCTGGCCTTGTAGTTTTTCTGCAGAATCACAGTTGGGAGATCCCTTTGAGCCTAAACAGGTCTACAAAGAAAGGCTGAGGGTTTTTTAAGGAGCCTCTTACCATATTAAGACTCTTGGAGTTGGCCTTGGCGAGCTCCATGTTCATGGAGTCGGTGACGCTGGTGAATTTGATGGTGTCGGGGTGTTGTCTGTACTTCTTCTCATCCAGGGCTGCTGCTGCCGCCTTTGCCTTCTCCACCTCCAGCGAGCCGATTGGAACCCAGCCGATTCCTTTCATCGAGGTCTCATAATCTTGTTTATATTGGTACTAGCAAGACAAGCAAGTTGGACTTTAGTCTTTTTAATGACCTAGGCATCCCCAACAGGTTTAAACTCACGTCGCTGGCATTGTAGTTCATAGTGCGAGCCAAATGCAGGTTCATGGCGTCCGGTAGGATGCAGAAATTGTGGTGGCGCTGCTTGTAGCCGGTTGAGGTCTGCACCTTCGATGCATGTTTGGCGTGGGCCACACTCAGCATGTCCACCGGGGTGTGGTACTTCAGCTTGAGCTTGTGGTAGTCCTTCTTGTAGTTCTTGTCACTCTGCAGCTTGGCCACCTCCATGTAGTGAACCAGCAGAGGGTCGTCCTGCAGGCTGCGGAAGCCCACGTGTTGACCCTTTGCCTTCTGGTACGCCTTCTTGTACTGGACCTGAAGGCCGAATCACCGTTTTGCATTTGAATAAATACTTTTTTCACAGGGTACTAAAACTTACATCACTGGCAGCGTGTCTGGCGGCTTTGGCGGCGACAATGGGAATAGCGTCAGGTCTCAGGTCGTAACCTTTGGCGAGTATGTCCTGCCACGCGTACTTGTAGTAGTTCTGAAATAACAGATACGATTGGTCTGTAGAGGACTGTCCCAAACAAATAGGCGTTCCTGGCAAGATATTTACATTGCTGAAGTTGTAGGCGTTGCACTTCGCCTGGAGGAACTCTGGGATGTCAACGGGCAGTGAGTACTTCTGATGGATCTCCTCCAGACCTTTCTTGTAGAAGCGCTGAAAAGAAAGAGGAACACAAACTAGACTATGCAGAAATTGCATGTGAATGCCCCGATACTGAAGCTGAACTGAAAAGCTGAAGGAATGCACAATAAATGTAGGAATGGTTTCAATATTGAAGAGCTGAAGCTCAACTGAAACGCCAGGGGAATAAAGACTGAAAGGAACAAGCGGTAGAAAAAATGG
Source organism: Nerophis lumbriciformis (assembly GCF_033978685.3). Classification (NCBI taxonomy): domain Eukaryota; kingdom Metazoa; phylum Chordata; class Actinopteri; order Syngnathiformes; family Syngnathidae; genus Nerophis; species Nerophis lumbriciformis. Next base: position 1,047,152 of record NC_084578.2, on the reverse strand, counting down.
ATCTGTGGTATTTTTAACTATATACTTCAAACTTAGCCAAAAGCATGCTTAGGCTGGAATATGAATTTGGCCGTCCTGGTTCAACCCATATTTAGAATCAGACCAGGACTTGAATCTGCGACCTTCTGCATTAGAGACGAGTGTGTTAACCCCTGAGCTGAACACCTACGCTGTCTATTTCTATTTCTTAAGGGAGCACACCATTGAGATGAGTGTACCCAGAATTCATTGCTGCAACAGTACTACATTTTCAGGTGATGTTGGGGATAAATCCATGGGTTTTCTCGGATAAGCGGAAGAAGATGGATGGATGGATGGACATTGAAATATGTTACCTAATTGTATGAAACATTTGCTTGCAGACAAGCTAACGTTCAGACAAAAAAAAGTTGAAACCGTAGCTAAGATTGATAGGGGAAATGAAGAGGTCCCTGGCTAAATGATGACACCTTGCGCTTGAACCTGTAAGTCAGTCAACAGGACATGAATGCACCACTGCCCAAGTCTCGCTGTATGCCTTTACACGACCACTCCAACACACTTGTTAGGCTAGGTCAAACTAACAGTGCCTTCCAGGGAGTGAAGTTTCGCATATCCATCCATCCATCCAGTTTCTTAACTTATCTGAGGTGGGGTCGCAGGGGCAGCAGCCTAAACAGTGAAGCCCTGACTTCCCTCTCCCCAGTCACTTCGTCCAGTTCCTCCTGGCGGATCCCGAGGCGTTCACAGGTCAGCCGGGAGACATAGTCTTCCCAATGCGTCCTGGGTCTTCCCCGCGGCCTCCTACCAGTCAGACATGCCCTAAACACCTCCCTAGGGAGGCGTTCGGATGGCATCCTGACCAGATGCCCCAACCACCTTGTCTGGCTCCTCTCCATGTGGAGGAGCAGCGGCTTTACTTTGAGCTCCTCCCGGATGACAGAGCTTCTCACCCTATCTCTAAGGGAGAGCCCCGCCACCCGACGGAGGAAACTCATTTGGGCCGCTTGTACCCGTGATCTTGTCCTTTTGGTCATAACCCAAAGCTCATGACCATAGGTGAGGATGGGAACGTAGATCGACCGGTAAATTGAGAGCTTTGCCTTCCGGCTCAGCTCCTTCTTCACCACGACGGATCGATACAGCGTCCGCATTATTGAAGACGCTGCACCGATCCGCCTGTCAAGCTCACCATCCACTCTTCCCTCACTCGTGAACAAGACTCTGAGGTACTTGAACTCCTCCACTTGGGGCAGGGTCTCCTCCCCAACCCAGAGATGGCACTCCACCCTTTTCCGGGCGAGAACCATGGACTCGGACTTGGATGTGCAGATTCTCATTATGCAACACAAACATAATAAACAATCATTGAATTAAAAGTTATAGGAGGAAAATAAAATTGTAATGCATATGAGCTACAAAAGAGACTATTCCTGTAAGTACAAAAGTGTCTGCCTATCTGTTCTCTGAATGCATTTAGTCAAAATAACACGGTTACCCACAATGCATTTCTGTGACAGTACTGTTTTTTGGCTAATTTCAGACTAAATCAATTTTGTTTTTACTACAAAAAATATTTTTCCTGATAGTGTGGAACATTTACTTGCAGTCAAAGTTCTTTTTAGGGGGGGAAGGTAACCTTGAGTCAGAGTGATTACTGACATTCGAACGATGCAGGAGTTATAGGCAAAGGAGAACATAGTAATGAATGGATGAGTGTCGCTGTAGTTGCCACACAATGAGGGCAAAGGCCTTAAAAGAGTTGTCTTGGCTGAACAAAGACCACCGGTGACTCACGTCACTCCTCAGGAGCTGGTTGACTTTGGCTTGCATCATGACGGGGTGGTCATCGATCGAAGTGAAGGGGATGGTATCGGGATGTGTTCTGTATTTTTTCTGCACACAATAAAGATGTACACGTGTGAAGGAATCCCTCGCATAAAGATGACACGTTTTGTTCAGGAGTTGGACAAAACGAGTGTTGAACGAACCTCATCCAGGATTTGTCCGGCGTTCTTGACCTTTTCCACATCTAGGGAGCCGAAAGGAACCCACGGGGTTCCCTTCATGTAGAGGTTGTAGTCTGACTTGTACTCGTTCTGCATTGCAGAGAAACACAGACAGGACCCATGACTCTTGGCGGTCCAAAAAGTGCGATAAGTCTGGCTGAACCGAGTCAGGACTCACGTCGCTCTGGATGATGTTGGCTTTCTTGGCCGTGTCCAGCTGCACTGTGTCGTGAGGAAGGAAGAAGTTGGTGTTGATGCTCCTGTAGCCGGTCATGCTGGCGATGCCCTGCGACTTCTTGGCTTGAGTGACTGACATCATGTCCAGCGGCGTGTGGTACTTGGTCTTGATCTTCTCGTAGTCCTTTTTGTATTCACGCTGCGAGGACATGGATTACAAGGCTCAAACACAAGCCACCAATGAAAGAAGGAATGAAGACATTTATTTACATCACTCTGGATCTTGGCCACGTGAACGGAGTGCAGGATCTTGGGATCATCGTGGATACTGAGCGCTCCAACCATCTGACCCTTGTTCTTCTCATATTCCTTCTTGTATTTCACCTAGAAAAAAATGCCCCCTGATGAGTACCCTGATAAAAACCCTAGTATCCAGTACACGCAGGTAATATGTGTCGCATACTTACGTCGCTAGCAATGTTGGTGTGAGCACGGGCAGCCAGGATCGAGATGGCGTCGCCTTTGACCTCAAACTTCTTGGCTTTGTCTCTCTCCCAGTCATACCTGTAGCAGTTCTGCAAGGACCAGATCCGTTTAAAAACAACACCAACGTCCTGTCCTAAAAGTCCTCTCTGTTTGCATCTGCAGGCGCTAGCTTACGTCGCTAATATTGAAGGCGTTCACTCTGGACTGCACAAAGAAAGGATAGTCTGGAGGCAGACTGTTGTTGCCCTTTGTTTCCTCGTATTTTGCCTTGTAGTTGAGCTGCAAAGACAATCAACTTCAGCATCTATCTCTGCAAGCAATGTGACCAACAAGCTAAACCACAAAAACTTCCAAAAGTAAGTAGCGCAATTCAGAGATCTGTTTTCAACTGTGCTAATATGTGGAGTGTCAGAGTACGATCGGTATGGGTCTATCCAAAATGATGGAAGACGAGAGATTTTCTCCCTAAAAAATAATTTTGCAGTCTGCTTTTGATGTTGTTCAGTCCCGGCTGACTCAGCTGAAACTCGTCCTAAATGCACAAAAATCAACTTCTCATAAGGTTGAACTTGAAATGGTCTCGCTATATAAGTATTTGGGGATTGTTATCGATGAGAACTTGTCTTTTAAGATCGCACATTGAAAAGCTTGTGGCTAAACTTCAAATTAAATTGGGATTTTTTTCCCGAGAAACAAATCCTGTTTTTCCCTAAAAGTTAGGAAACGCTTGATCTGACCACTTTTATGCCTTTGCTAGATTATGGAGACTTGCACCAGACTCTTATTTGAAAAAATTAGACACTGTGCCTTATGTTGTATTACTAGCTGTGGTAGCCTTGTCCACCATTGCACTTTGTATGCAACAACAAACTGTTCATCTTTGTCAGTACACATTTTCTTGATGTTGTGTTGTATTTATAAATCACTTCTTGATCTGGTTCCCGCTTATGTATGTCTGGAGACTCCAGTTACTACAGACCAAGGTCACATGACATACTTGGTCTGGTTTCCCCTTAGTTATGATCTTTAATGTCTAGAGATTCCAGTCGCTACAGACCACGGTCACATGACATACTTGGTGTGGTTCCCCCTTAGTTATGATCTATATTGTCTACAGATTCTAGTCGCTACAGACCAAGGTCACATGACATACTTGGTGTGGTTCCCCCTTAGTTATGATCTTTAATGTCTGGAGAATCTAGTCGCTATAGACCAAGGTCACGTGACATACTTGGTGTGGTTCCCCCTTAGTTATGATCTATAATGTCTTGAGAATCTAGTCGCTATAGACCAAGGTCACATGACATACTTGGTGTGGTTTCCCCTTAGTTATGATCTTTAATGTCTAGAGAATCTAGTCGCTACAGACCAAGGTCACATGACATACTTGGTGTGGTTCCCCCTTAGTTATGATCTATAATGTCTACAGATTCTAGTCGCTACAGACCAAGGTCACAAGACATACTTGGTGTGGTTCCCCCTTAGTTATGATCTATAATGTCTACAGATTCTAGTCGCTACAGACCAAGGTCACATGACATACTTGGTGTGGTTCCCCCTTAGTTATGATCTTTAATGTCTGGAGAATCTAGTCGCTATAGACCAAGGTCACGTGACATACTTGGTGTGGTTCCCCCTTAGTTATGATCTATAATGTCTTGAGAATCTAGTCGCTATAGAACAAGGTCACGTGACATACTTGGTGTGGTTCCACCTTAGTTATGATCTTTAACGCCTAGAGATTCTAGTCGCTACAGATTAAGGTCACATGATATACTTGGTATGGTTTCCTCTTAGTTATGATCTTTAATGTATAGATATTCTAGTCGCTACAGACCAAGGTCACATGACATACTTGGTGTGGTTTCCCCTTAGTTATGATCTTTTATGTCTAAAAGACTCTGGTCCCTACAGATTAAGGTCACATGACATGTTTGTTCCTCGAGCCAACACAAATCTTAGACAAACAGGTTTCAGATCTTCTTCTCCATGGTCATGGAATAACTGACAGAAAGATCTGAGGTTACCTGAACTCATCACTTTGGGGGAATTTCAGGCCATTTTAAAGGATCGAGAAACTATTTCTATTGGGCATTGTTCTTGTTTTTAACTTGTTTTTACTGAAACATTTGTTCAAATATGTAAGTCTGCTGTTTTTTAGATGTATTTCTGTGACTTGGTTTTTGCTGCCCTCTTTGCGGTCACTCTTGGAAAAGAGATTTTAATCTCAATGAGTTTTTACTTGCTTAAATAAAGGATATTGACTGATTGACTTAAAAATGCGTGGAGACTGATTTGAATCCATCATGAAATAAAATGAAGGTTCTATCAGAAATAGTAAGTATGCAGGGATAGCTCTTTCTTGCCACAAGAGGGCAGCAGTGTATAAAAGTCTCCAGTCCGCCTCTCTTAGATCACTCAAACTATTCTGGTCCTGCTGAACACCCGTTGCTATATTTACAACAGATCGACGGCTCTCCGGTTACCATGGTCACAAACAGACAGCTGGGCTCCCCGCATGATCCAGCACATTTTTAAAAAGTGATCTGCACATCTGAGAAATGTAGATGCGGCTCTTCGGTTGGAATTACGGTCGGCCCACTTGTCACTGTCCTGGCAGGGGAAAGGTGACGTGAAGCAGAGCTCGCTACGTACGTCACTCAGCTGTTTGGCGTTGATGGCTGCTTGAACCATCACCGGCGAGTCCATCACTTGAGTAAACTTCACCGTGTCCGGGTGTTGCCGGTAAACGTTCTGCAAACGCAAGGGAAACATTCGTGACACTCTCCCGAGAGGAGGACCGCCCGGCTTTCCGTCACAAGGACGCTCACGTCGTTGCACTGCTGCAGCTTCTTGGTGGCTTCGTACTCGGCCGTGGCGGTTTGAGGGAAGAAGCACTGGGTTTTCATGTCTTCGTAGTCGGCCTTGTACAGGTGCTGTGGGGACAGAGGGATGCGGTCTGAGGTGTGTAACAGCAGGGAAGGTGTCAGTGGTGGATGCAAATCATTGCGACCAATCACCTCTTTCTTCATTTCCTCCGCCTGTTGGCAATGAAGCATGTAGACGTCTTCGTAGCTGCCGACGTAGTGACCCTTCACCTCGTTGTCGTACTTCTCTTTGTAGCGCTTCTACAGAAACAAAGGGTCTTGTCGAACAAGAACGCATCAAAGACCAAAGGGTGCACATGCTCTCCTTACGTCCGTGAATTGTTTGAGCACAGAGTCCATCTGGAACTTGGGCGTTTCGCAGTAGTTGATGCTGGAGCCTCGGGACTTCTCATAGTTGTCCTTGTACACTTTCTGCAAAGACCATGAACCATTTCACTTCAGGTCACAGATCTCCAGGCTGATCTGTATCTTCACACAAATATCAAGGAAAATGTAATGTACTAGATTCTTCGACGACACCTACATCACTGAGAATGTTGCCGGCGTATCTGAGCTGCCTGAGCCGAGGATTCTCTGTGGCGGGGAGCGTGTTGTAGTCCGACTCGGCTTTTGTCCTCTCGTACTCCTTCTTATACGTCACCTGTAGACACAAATGTGGACATTGAGGTGAGTGGAGCTAGACCCGCAGCCGTGTGTTGATCGGTGAGAACGGCCCTTTCCAGAGTGGGAAAAAGACAAAAACTAAAGGAGTCCGCCGTGGTTAACATCGGGAAGCTTACCCCACTCGCAGTGGACTGAGCCTTCTTGTGGGTGTCGTACACGGGCGTGTCTGTTTCCATGAAATAGATTTGGTCTTTTTTGTCCTCGTAGTCTTGCGTGTATTTTCTCTGTGGGGAAAAGAGATTTGCGGTCAGCGGCAGGGACAAGGCGAAACAAGGGCAGAGTCTCTGGTGCGCTCACGTGGCTCAGGTTCTCCATGGCCACCCTGGCCGTGGCCACGTCGAAGTAGGGCGTCTCACACCATTGACCCTTCACCGTCTTATTGTACTCCTCTCTGTACTTGAGCTGGGGGGGAAGCACATAGCAACGTAGTCACCACATCTTTTTGAGTTAATGATGAGCTTCCTCTCGAACGACAGCCGCCAAGACTCTTTAGACTTAGACAAACTTTAATGGGGAGTTGTCCACTTTAGCGTGTACTGGGTGACTTAAGTCAAAGTCTTACTCTCTGAGAAGTGCAGATGACAAAAGGGAGTTATTCAACGACGACGTGTTTGTTGAATCAAACTAGGAATGTTTGGACAGCCGGTGTTTCTGGTGTTGACCTCCATCCTGATCGGTGACGGCAGGGAGCAGCTGGCTGGTTATTTCCAGTCGCCAGGTCTCAGCATGCAGACAAAAGCTTTTCAAACCTTTTCTGTTCAGGTGCATGGGTGTTAGTACTGTTCAATTGATAGTAAATACTGATAAATAGTATCTACTAGTCTCTACCAATATTTTGGTAACGGTACCAACATTATTTTGATACTTTTCGGTACTTTTTGGTACTAATCTAAATAAAGGGGACCACAAAAAATGTCATCATTGGCTTTATTTGAACAACAAATGTCAGTGTAGATGAAACATATGTTTATTATTGTAATTTAGTCCTTAAATAAAATAGTGAACATACTAGACAACTTGTCTTTTAGTAGTAAGTAAACAAACAAAGACTCCTAATTAGTCTGCAGTAACATATTGTGTCATTTATACACCTATTATTTTGTCCAAATTATGAGGGACAAATTGTAAAAAATGATTATTAATCTACTTGTTCTTTTACTGTTAATATCTGCTTACTTTCTGTTTTAACATGTTCTATCTACACTTCTGTTCAAATGTAATAATCATTTATTCTTCTCTTCTTTGATACTTGACATTAGTTTTGGATGATACCACACATTTAGGTATGGATCTGATACCAAGTAGTTACAGGATCATACATTGGTCTTATTCAAGGTCCTCATGTGTCCAGGGACGTATTTACTGACTTTATAAACATAATATAAATGAAAAAAATAAGATGTTGTGATGCCAAACAATGGGGTAAGTGGTGGACCAGTACTTTTCAGAGGCAGTATAGTACCGAATATGATTCATTAGTATCGCGGTACTATACTAATACTGGTATACCGTACAATCCTAGTATCTACTTAGTTTGTGAGTACATTTTGAGCAAAGCCCCACCTTTACATGTTATGTAGACCCGTGTTTCTAAGTCATAGGACCACTGTTGGGCCAGCATCCCTCCCTTAGGCGCCCTCCAAAATGATCTGTTTCTTAGCTGTGGTCTGTATCAGCGGTCCCTAACCACCGGGCCGCAGCCCAGTACCGGTCCGTGGATCGATTGGTACCGGGCCGCACAAGTAAAAAAATAAAAATAAAAATAAAATTATTTTTTTTTTTTTTTTTTTTTTACTTAAATCAACATAAAAAACACAAGATAGACTTACAATTAGTGCACCAACCCAAAAAAACTCATTCACACTCATTCACACAAAAGGGTTGTTTCTTTCCGTTATTAATATTTATGGTTCCTATAACATATATCAATATAGATCAATACAGTCTGCAGGGAAACAGTCCGTAAGCACACATGATTGTATTTTTTATGATCAAAAAATAAATAAATAAAATAAAAATGGGTGTTTTTAGAGCGCTTTAAAGCCATTATTATTATTATTATTATGATATACTATAACCATTAACATTGACTCCATTGTGAGCTGACTTTTGCTAAGGTTTATTTATGATTTAGAATGCATAAGGAAAGAAACGGTGTGACATAAACATTGTGAATGATTGACACATGTCCACAAATAAGTGCAGTTCCCTTTTAAGCACAGAAATTAAGACTAAAGTGGTGAATCTGTATTTTCATCTGTGCTTTGATTGTATTGACAGTTTTGCGAAGAAACAAGTATTCTATTATTATTTATTATTAATTAATATATACATTTTAGCACTGTGTATGTAAATGTATTTTTCATCAGTGACTTCTCTTAGAGATTAATGTAGTGGAAAGATTGGTTAAAAATGTTAAAAAGCCCAGAAGGAAGAGAAGAACTCACATCACTGAGCTGATCGTTGGCTCTCTTGGCCATCTCCACCTCAGGGGGGTCCGGCAGGGACGTGAACTTGGCCATGCGCTGGTCGTGACCTTTCTTGTACTGGACCTGAGGGGGCACACAGTACACCTCCATACGTGAACATCACAGCCTTATAAACCTCCATATGTGAACATCACAGCCTTATAAACCTCCATATGTGAACATCACAGCCTTATAGACCTCCATACGTGAACATCACAGCCTTATAAACCTCCATATGTGAACATCACAGCCTTATAGACCTCTATATGTGAACATCACAGCCTTATAGACCTCCATATGTGAACATCACAGCCTTATAGACCTCTATATGTGAACATCACAGCCTTATAGACCTCCATATGTGAACATTACAGCCTTATAGACCTCTAAATGTGAACATCACAGCCTTATAGACCTCCATACGTGAACATCACAGCCTTATAGACCTCTATATGTGAACATCACAGCCTTATAGACCTCCATACGTGAACATCACAGCCTTATAGACCTCCATACGTGATCGTCACAGCCTTATAGACCTCTATACGTGAACATCACAGCCTTATAGACCTCCATACGTGATCGTCACAGCCTTATAGACCTCTATATGTGAACATCACAGCCTTATAGACCTCTATATGTGAACATCACAGCCTTATAGACCTCTATATGTGAACATCACAGCCTTATAGACCTCTATATGTGAACATCACAGCCTTATAGACCTCTAAATGTGAACATCACAGCCTTATAGACCTCTATATGTGAACATCACAGCCTTATAGACCTCTAAATGTGAACATCACAGCCTTATAGACCTCTAAATGTGAACATCACAGCCTTATAGACCTCTATATGTGAACATCACAGCCTTATAGACCTCTAAATGTGAACATCACAGCCTTATAGACCTCCATATGTGAACATTACAGCCTTATAGACCTCTAAATGTGAACATCACAGCCTTATAGACCTCCATACGTGAACATCACAGCCTTATAGACCTCTATATGTGAACATCACAGCCTTATAGACCTCCATATGTGAACATCACAGCCTTATAGACCTCCATACGTGATCGTCACAGCCGTATAGACCTCTATATGTGAACATCACAGCCTTATAGACCTCTATATGTGAACATCACAGCCTTATAGACCTCTATATGTGAACATCACAGCCCTATAGACCTCTATATGTGAACATCGCAGCCTTATAGACCTCTATATGTGAACATCACAGCCTTATAGACCTCTATATGTGAACATCACAGCCTTATAGACCTCTAAATGTGAACATCACAGCCTTATAGACCTCTATATGTGAACATCACAGCCTTATAGACCTCTATATGTGAACATCACAGCCTTATAGACCTCTAAATGTGAACATCACAGCCTTATAGACCTCCATATGTGAACATCACAGCCTTATAGACCTCCATAGGTGAAGATGAGAACCTCATAGACCTCCATAGGTGAACATGAGAACCTCCTAGAACTCCATAGGTGAACATGAGAACCTCCTAGACCTCCATAGGTGAACATGAGAACCTCATAGACCTCCATAGGTGAACATGAGAACCTCCTAGACCTCCATAGGTGAACATGAGAACCTCATAGACCTCCATAGGTGAACATGAGAACCTCCTAGACCTCCATAGGTGAACATGAGAACCTCCTAGACCTCCATAGGTGAACATGAGAACCTCCTAGACCTCCATAGGTGAACATGAGAACCTCCTAGACCTCCATAGGTGAACATGAGAACCTCCTAGACCTCCATAGGTGAACATGAGAACCTCCTAGACCTCCATAGGTGAACATGAGAACCTCCTAGACCTCCATAGGTGAAGATGAGAACGTGGAAGAAGATGTTGGAGGTGGACTTACGTCACTGAGCACTTCCTGTGCCTGGGCCACACGACGTAGCTCGGGGCTGTCGACGTAGGGACAGAACATAGTCTTCTCTTCATCCCAGTCCTCCGTGTAGCGTTTCTGAGGGAGAACAATCACACGTCACTTCCTGGCAGGTGAAGGCAGACCTTCTTCTTCTTCTTCTTCTTCTTCTTCTTCGCTCACTTTGCTGCAGTTTGCGGCGTTCTTCACCGCCAGGACCAGCTCAGGAGCATCCGGGGGCAGCAGGTACTTGTCCTTGGTCTCGTCCCACTTCTGCCTGTAGAGGACCTGAAGTCCAGGAGCTTGTGAAGACCTCATCTCTCATACGTCTTCATGCCTTTCGGACTCACCTTGCTGATGAGGTCTGACACCTGCTTGACGTGAGCGATCTCCCGCGCCTCGCCGTCGTACATGCTGCCCGTCTTGGACTTGTTGCCCTCCATGCGGTATTTGATCTGAGGAGGACATACACTTTTTACTCAATACTGGGGGACCACCTGTTAGACACCTGCTCAACTTGTCCCGCCCACCTGGGTCAACTTCATTTGCTAATCATTGTATTCCGTTTATATTTACATCTAACACAATTTCCCAACTCATATGGAAACAGGGTTTGTGTATATATATATATATATATATATATATATATATATATATATATATATATATATATATATATATATATATATATATATATATATATATATATATATATATATATATATATATATATATATATATATATGTGTGTGTGTGTGTGTGTGCATGTAGCGTGCTTAGTCTGGAGGCTAAATACACACAGTGTGTTATGTAACTGTTGTTTAGTGTTGATATTCTTTGCTTAGTTTGATAAATGTTGTAGCAGTTTGCTTCATCAGGAGGGTGAAGTCGCTCAACTTCAAGTGTTGGATTTAACTGTGTTGGATCATTGGCTGCTGGTGAGGGCATAGAAAAAGGGGCATTTTTCTACCAGTAGACAGCGTTTAAGATTGAGTGTTTCACTGCTAAATTAATAATATATTTATATTGAATATGGATTTTAAATATGTATCTAAATAGGTGGTTAATTGGTTAGGTATTTATGTATTTGCATATTGGGTTTTCTGTTGCATTTATCTATTGTGTTTCTGGGTTTAAATGTATTTTATATGTATCTTGGTGCATTTATGTTGAGACAATTTATTTAAAATCTGTTTTAACTTAAAGGGAAAAGATGTGTCCATTTTCTTGCACTTGTTTAATGGTTAAGAGTTTGATAGCCTAATTAATAGTTGTAAATTATGGTATTGATAATTGATTGATTTTTTACAGCATGTTTATCTTGTGGTGTTTTGTCCTTAAAGGTTTTTCACCTACTAAAGAAGCTAAAGGCTACTAAAGGCTACTAATGACAGCTAAAGAAACTAAAGTCTACTAACACTGCTAAAGACTGCTAAAAAGACTAAAGAAGAAAAAAGAAGCTGTTTCTTCGTTGGAAAAACTGTTGCAAACTAAAGGAAAAGGAATAAGTAACTACGGTCTGGTCTTTTGAGTGAAATCCAGAAGCCACATTCAGCATTGGTACATCCCTTCAAGTGTGGGATAAGCACAGCGAAAAAAGAAAAACACTTGACAGTTGTTGTATGCACACTGTGTCGAGCGGAAATGGCCTATCATAGCAGCACAACGGCTATGAAGGAACATTTGAAAAGAAAACACCCGACAGCGTTCTTGCCATCACCATCAACTAGTCAATGGTCCGCGTGAGTATACGTTGTCATCATTACACAAAAACATGAATGTGTCATTTGTATCTGCGTTGTAAATTCATAAACTAAAACACTGTTTCGCTCTGAGAGGCGTGTTTGGCGTGCCTGTTCAGTGTTTACAAAGACGCGCTCCTCTTTAACGCTAACATTAATTAGTTGTGCAAATACCTTTTACAACATTAACAGTTACATATACTATGTACAAACCAACAATTAACTTTCACTTTAATCATACTATCATTGTTGTGTTATTAAGCAAAATAAGCAATACTTTTACTTTTGTTGAAATGTTTACACAGTTGCAGAATATTTCCTTTTGCACTTTTTTGTATTGGATGTTTATCTTTATTTTTGCACATTTTAAAGCAAAATAAGCAATACTTTTACTTTTGAAATGCTTATACTATTGCAGAATATTAAGATTTGCACTGGATGTTTACTTTTATATTTGCACATTAAAAAGCAAATAAGCTACTTTTAATTTTGTTAAATGTTAAAAGTTTTAAATGTTTACATTGTTACAGAATATTTTGTGATGTTGTTGTCAATGTTGACTGAGTGGCCATACTTTTTTTTTTTGTAAATAAAAGTCATGCCTTTTGAAAAAAACTGGCCAACATTTATTTTTTCATCTTCATTTTAAATAAAAAAAATAATCGGTAAAAGGAAAAATAATCTATAGATTAATCGAAAAATAATCTATAGATTAACCGATTAATCGAAAAAATAATCTATAGATTAATCGATAGAAAAATAATCGTTAGCTGCAGCCTTAATATATATACATATATATATATATATATATATATATATATATATATATATATATATATATATATATATATATATATATATCTGTGTTTGTGTGTGTGTGTGTGTGTGTGGTAACAGTCCCATTATAAAGTGCTCCGACAAAGGAGTTACCTCGCTGAGTTGCTCCTGGGCCTTGCGGATGCGGATCATCTCGGGCGTCTCCATGGTGATGGCGGGCGGCTGCCCCCTGGACTGGTCGTACGCCTGGCGGTACTTGTTCTGTCCAGCAGGGGCAGCATATTACACAAGTTTGTAACGCTCACCATGACAAGAAGGAAGGAAGGAAGGAAGAAAGGAAGGAAGGAAGGAAGGAAGGAAGGAAAGACGGACGTTGATATCTTACGTTGCTGAACTGCTCCACCATCTTGTGGCTGTGAGCCAGGTATGGAGTCATGAAGGTGGAGGTGTCCACCTTCACCTTCTTGGTCACTCTCCTGGTGGGCAGACCAGACTGGCAGGGAACACCAGGACCACCGTTAGCATGCTAACTCTTTTAGCCACTCTTTCACCTCATTTTGCACCTTAGAGTCATACAACTTGGTACGTGACACATGCTAACTGTTAGCATGCTAACTTTTTTTTTTTTTTTTTAGCTAATTTTACACATTTTTAACACATTTTGCAGTTGTACATGTTAGAGTCATATAAGTTGGCTCATGACACATGCTAACTGTTAGCATGCTAACTTTTTTGTAAGCTAATTTTCACTTTTTTTTTGTTAATTTCTCATCTGTGAAATTTAAGAGTCATATAAGTTGGTAAGCATAACATGCCAACTGTTAGCATGCTAACTTTTTTTGTTGTTGCTAATTTTACACGTTTTTAACAAATTTTGCAGTTGTACATGTTAGAGTCGTATAAGTTGGCTCATGACACATGCTAACTGTTAGCATGCTAACTCTTTTAGCCACTCTACTTGTGCACTCTTTCACCTAATTTTGCACCTTAGAGTCATACAACTTGGTACGTGACACATGCTAATTGTTAGCATGCTAACTTTTATTTTATTTATTTTTTAGCTAATTTTACAAATGTTTAACAAATTTTGCAGTTGTACATGTTAGAGTCATATAAGTTGGCTCATGACACATGCTAACTGTTAGCATGCTAACTTTTTTGTAAGCTAATTTTCACTTTTTTTTAGTTAATTTCTCACCTGTACAATTTAAGAGTCATATAAGTTGGTAAGCAAAACATGCCAACTGTTAGCATGCTAACTTTTTTTTTGTTGTTGCTAATTTTAAACGTTTTTAACAAATTTTGCAGTTGTACATGTTAGAGTCACATAAGTTGGCTCATGACACATGCTAACTGTTAGCATGCTAACTTTTTTGTAACCTAATTTTACACTTTTTTTAGCTAATTTCTCAGCTGTACAACTTAGAGTCATACAACTTGGTACATGACACATGCTAATTGTTAGCATGCTAACTTATTTATTTATTTTAGCTAATTTCACATGTTTTTAACACATTTTGCAGTTGTACATGTTAGAGTCATATAAGTTGGCTCATGACACATGCTAACTGTTAGCATGCTAACTTTTTTGTAACCTAATTTTACACTTTTTTTAGCTAATTTCTCAGCTGTACAACTTAGAGTCATACAACTTGGTACATGACACATGCTAATTGTTAGCATGCTAACTTATTTATTTTTTTTAGCTAATTTTACACGTTTTTAACACATTTTGCAGTTGTACATGTTAGAGTCATATAAGTTGGCTCATGACACAATTTTTGTAGGCTAATTTTACACTTTTTTTAGTTAATTTCTCAGCTGTGAAATTTAAGAGTCATATAACTTGGTACGCAAAACATGCCAACTGTTAGCATGCTAAATTTTCTTGCAAGTTGTTTATGACAGTGCAGTAATATACCTGGTGTATTATGGTTACTGTATTGCTTCTCTTTAGAACCTTTTTTATACTCTGACAATGAACAAGAAATCATATTTTGCAGGGATTCCCTTAACACAGTCAAGTCTGGAACCAATTAATAGTTAGGACTGTAAAGTGGTCGTGAGGCGATGACAACTAAATCATTATTTGTGTACAAAGAGTAGAGGACAACAATGGTACTGAGCAAGAAGACTTTCCAACACTTCATGCTAGCTGATCAAATATTGACTAGAAGCCATCAACTTGCCAAGCAACTCCTGTTTCATTCATGCTGGGGCTCCACAGTGTGGCCCCGGGGACATTTTTAATGGACATTATGAAGATACTCGAACAAAAAAAAACATAAAAGTGGAATAAAAGATCAATCAGATGAAATGTAAAGATTAAAAAGTTGACTCTAATAACACAAAGCTGCCATGCAGGCGTTTTTTGTTTTTGTTTTTATTTTAAACTGTCAATACTCAAATAATAATAATGGATTATAATTAATGTTATAAATTATTGACATATTTAAGGCTATAATTACTTCACATTAAATATTACATTTTGAAATATTTTATTAGGGGAAATATTGCATATTTTGTGTTATTTCTATAACAAACAGAGTTCTTTTTAACAAAAAGGGTGTCATACATTTAAAAAAAAACAAAAACAAACTTTATATCGACAGATATAAAGCAATTTATGTTGAAAGTAAAAAAAAAATATATATATATATCCATGACTTATTTTTAACACATTTATGAGTGGGACCCTTTTAGATCCTACGGGGCCCCTAAAGGGACATGGGGGAAATATTTTTTTTAATATTTTTTTATTTAAAAAAAAAAAATTTTAGACACGATATAGTTTTTTTTATAAAAAAAAAATTTTTTTTAATTATTATTATTATTTATTTTTTTAGACATAGATACATGTCTAAAAATAAAAATTATTTATTAAAAATTATTATTTTTCAAATTATAAAATTTTTTTTTACCCCATGTCCCTTTAGGGCAGTGGTCTCCAACCACCGATTGGTACCGGGCCGCACAAGAAATAATTAAAAAAAAAAAATTTAAATAAAAAAATACCATTGCCCCCCTTTGCTTGAAAAATAATAATACATCAAAATCAATGTTGTTGTAAATTATTCCACTCTTTGGGAAAATATGACATATTTTGTGTTTTTGTCCATAAAACTTTGGGTTTTCTTTAACAGAAAAATGCATCAAACATGAACAATATTTACTTATTAATAACAAATAATAAAATGTATATCAACAGATAGATCTGGGTTGAAAGTTTTAAAAAAAATTAAAAAAAATAAATGATGACTTATTTTTAACACATTCATGAGTGGGACAATTTTAGATCCCTAAGAATTTTAGTGGATTTTTTTTTTAACTGTATAATAAATAATAATGAATTAAAAATAATGTTTTTATAAATTATTGACATATTTAGGGCTCCAATTACTTCACATTAATTATTACACTTTGAATTGTTTTGGGGGGAAATATTGCATAATTTGTTGTTTTTACCACAAAACTTCTTTAACAGAAAAATGCATCAAACATGAACAATATTTACTTATTAATAACAAATAATAAAATACATAACTTTACATCAACAGATAGATCTGGGTTGAAAGTTTAAAAAATAAAAAAATAAAAATAAATGATGACTTATTTTTAACACATTCATGAGTGGGACAATTTTAGATCCCTGAGAATTTTAGTGGATTTTTTTTTTAACTGTATAATAAATAATAATGAATTAAAAATAATGTTTTTATAAATTATTGACATATTTAGGGCTCCAATTACTTCACATTAATTATTACACTTTGAATTGTTTTGGGGGGAAATATTGCATAATTTGTTGTTTTTACCACAAAACTTCTTTAACAGAAAAATGCATCAAACATGAACAATATTTACTTACTAATAACAAATAATAAAATAAATAAGATACATTTGAAGTTGGTTTAGGTGTTGAAAAAAAATAATATTTGACTTATTTTTAACACTTTAACCCTTTTGGGTCCCCGGGGCCTCAAAGGTGCAAAAGAATGGATCTTCTATTGGTTTTGAAGGTGCAAAAGAAGAAAAGGTGATGTTTCATCCCAGCAGCCTCACAAAGCAGCTTTGTCCTTGAGGGGGAGGAGCTTCATTTACCTGGTGGCTGTGCGTGTGATGGTGCTGATGATGAACACCGCTGGTTGGCATCTGCTACACACACACGACACACAACACTGGCCTTTCAAAACAGAAGAAGACTTCTCCTCAGCTCCGGTGTCCTCCAATGGACCTGAAGATGGCTAACTTCACGTACAGGAGGTACGCTTCAACCGGCGAGTGAGGAATGTGTGACGTTTAAGCGCGCAATCGCCCCACCCCTGCTCCTTTGCAGGATTCTCACAGGCATGAGGCACAAACTATGGACCTGAAGATGGCGAACTTCACGTACAGAAGGTCCGCTTCAACCCGCGAGTGAGGAATGTGTGACGTTTACGCGCGCAATCGCCCCACCCCTCCGCTCATTCGCAGGATTCTCACAGGCATGAGACACAAACTAAACCCAGACCGACTGTGACGTCTCACGGCTTTGATCTCTCCAAAAATACTACCACCGAAAAAGTGTAATAGGAGAGCAAAACTGCATGGTGTAAAACATGCTAGGCTATAGGAGCTAGCGGCTACACAACAGCTAAGCGCACGATAGCATGCAAGCTAGACATAAGTAATAATGATTGAACAATAAAACAGCACATTTGTAAATGTAAACAAGTATCAAATAATTATAGTTGCATATTACTTACACATACATAGTCTCCAATAACATCCAGTAACAAATGTGTCCGCATCATTCAACTTACTCCATTATGAATTATTGTGTCGGCAAAAAACCCCACAAAAAACAATGACCACTCCACTTCAACTTAAAGACGGCATAAGTCCGTTCCAGAGGGTTGATAATAAATATGTTATTGTTTGTCATATTTAACTTTGTTGTCTGTTTGACTCTTTTCACTTCATCAAACCTTTTTGACTAAATAACACAAGTAAGATTCCTGACGTTGTCGTACTGTAGCCGCTCATGTGGTGACAACCTTAACGACAGTCTTAACAACAGTCTTAAAGACAGTCTCAACAACAGTCTTAACGACAGTCTTAACGACAGTCTTAACTACACCCTTAACGACAGTCTTAACAACAGTCTCAACGACAGTCTTAACAACAGTCTTAACAACAGTCTTAACAACAGTCTTAACAACAGTCTTAACGACAGTCTTAACGACAGTCTCAACAACAGTCTTAACGACAGTCTTAACGACAGTCTCAACAACAGTCTTAACGACAGTCTTAACGACAGTCCTAACGACAGTCTTAACAACAGTCTTAACAACAGTCTCAACAACAGTCTTAACGACAGTCTTAACAACAGTCTTAACGACAGTCTTAACAACAGTCTTAACGACAGTCTTAACAACAGTCTTAACGACAGTCTTAACTACAGTCTCAACAACAGTCTTAACAACAGTCTTAACGACAGTCTTAACGACAGTATTAACAACAGTCATAACGACAGTCTTAACTACAGTCTCAACAACAGTCTTAACAACAGTCTCAACGACAGTCTCAACAACAGTCTCAACGACAGTCTCAACGACAGTCTTAACTACAGTCTCAACAACAGTCTTAACGACAGTCTTAACAACAGTCTTAACGAGAGTCTCAACTACAGTCTCAACAACAGTCTTAACAACAGTCTCAACAAGTCTCAACGACAGTCTTAACAACAGTCTTAACAACAGTCTTAACGACAGTCTTGACTACAGTCTCAACAACAGTCTTAACGACAGTCTTAACAACAGTCTTAACGACAGTCTCAACTACAGTCTCAACAACAGTCTTAACAACAGTCTCAACAAGTCTTTAAGGCCGGTCTTAACGACAGTCTTAACAACAGTCATAACGACAGTCTTAACTACAGTCTCAACAACAGTCTCAACGATAGTCTCAACGACAGTCTTAACGACAGTCTTAACAACAGTCTTAATGACAGTCTTAACAACAGTCTCAACGACAGTCTTAACAACAGTCTTAACAACAGTCTTAACGACAGTCTTAACAACAGTCTCAACGACAGTCTTAACAACAGTCTTAACAACAGTCTTAACGACAGTCTTAACAACAGTCTTAACGGCAGTCTTAACGACAGTCTCAACAACAGTCTTAACGACAGTCTTAACGACAGTCTCAACAACAGTCTTAACGACAGTCTTAACGACAGTCTTAACAACAGTCTTAACAACAGTCTCAACAACAGTCTTAACTACAGTCTCAACAACAGTCTTAACGACAGTCTTAACAACAGTCTTAACGAGAGTCTCAACTACAGTCTCAACAACAGTCTTAACAACAGTCTCAACAAGTCTCAACGACAGTCTTAACAACAGTCTTAACAACAGTCTTAACGACAGTCTTGACTACAGTCTCAACAACAGTCTTAACGACAGTCTTAACAACAGTCTTAACGACAGTCTCAACTACAGTCTCAACAACAGTCTTAACAACAGTCTCAACAAGTCTTTAAGGCCGGTCTTAACGACAGTCTTAATGACAGTCTTAACAACAGTCTTAACAACAGTCTTAACGACAGTCTTAACAACAGTCTTAACGACAGTCTTAACTACAGTCTCAACAACAGTCTTAACAACAGTCTCAACAACAGTCTTAACGACAGTCTTAACGACAGTCTCAACAAGTCTTAACGACAGTCTTAACGACAGTCTTAACAACAGTCTTAACAACAGTCTTAACGACAGTCTTAACAACAGTCTTAACGACAGTCTTAACAACAGTCATAACGACAGTCTTAACTACAGTCTCAACAACAGTCTCAACGATAGTCTCAACGACAGTCTTAACGACAGTCTTAACAACAGTCTTAATGACAGTCTTAACAACAGTCTCAACGACAGTCTTAACAACAGTCTTAACAACAGTCTTAACGACAGTCTTAACAACAGTCTCAACGACAGTCTTAACAACAGTCTTAACAACAGTCTTAACGACAGTCTTAACAACAGTCTTAACGGCAGTCTTAACGACAGTCTCAACAACAGTCTTAACGACAGTCTTAACGACAGTCTCAACAACAGTCTTAACGACAGTCTTAACGACAGTCTTAACAACAGTCTTAACAACAGTCTCAACAACAGTCTTAACTACAGTCTCAACAACAGTCTTAACGACAGTCTTAACAACAGTCTTAACGAGAGTCTCAACTACAGTCTCAACAACAGTCTTAACAACAGTCTCAACAAGTCTCAACGACAGTCTTAACAACAGTCTTAACAACAGTCTTAACGACAGTCTTGACTACAGTCTCAACAACAGTCTTAACGACAGTCTTAACAACAGTCTTAACGACAGTCTCAACTACAGTCTCAACAACAGTCTTAACAACAGTCTCAACAAGTCTTTAAGGCCGGTCTTAACGACAGTCTTAATGACAGTCTTAACAACAGTCTTAACAACAGTCTTAACGACAGTCTTAACAACAGTCTTAACGACAGTCTTAACTACAGTCTCAACAACAGTCTTAACAACAGTCTCAACAACAGTCTTAACGACAGTCTTAACGACAGTCTCAACAAGTCTTAACGACAGTCTTAACGACAGTCTTAACAACAGTCTTAACAACAGTCTTAACGACAGTCTTAACAACAGTCTTAACGACAGTCTTAACTACAGTCTCAACAACAGTCTTAACAACAGTCTCAACAACAGTCTTAACGACAGTCTTAACGACAGTCTTAACGACAGTCTCAACAACAGTCTTAACAACAGTCTCAACAACAGTCAAAACGACAGTATTAACAACAGTCTTAACGACAGTCTCAACGACAGTATTAACAACAGTCTTAACGACAGTCTTAACGACAGTCTCAACAACAGTCTCAACGACAGTCTTAACGACAGTCTTAATGAAGGTGTACAAACATAATAAAACAATCACTTACTGCTCGATGTCTGCTCTCACTGGGATGTTTATATCTTCCTTGTTACATCAACAATTCATCCTCATCATCCTCACAAGGGTTAAAAAAAGTGTATTTTCGTGTCTTTCTGGCCATCTCCGGGTCTAAGTTGGATGTCAAAGTTAATCAACTTGTGGGTTTATGTTCACAACCTTCTACTCGCCAGGTGAGAGACATGATTTATCATCGAGAATTAACTTTCACCAACTCAGAGGCCATGCAGCAGCTCAACCGCTAAAAGTAGTTCCTCGGCGTTAGCGCCTATGGTAACAATATTGCTAATACTTGTTAGTATCAGGTCACCACATGTAAATGGAGTATTGTTGGCGATTTTTGGACGGGTTTTTAGCATTTTTTGGGGGGAAAAATAGTGTACTGCCTTTATCTGCAATGTTAGCTGCCTCCAACATGCCGTACTTTACGGTTTAGAGTGCATCAAAAAAGGGTTAGGTGTTGTCTGAGGTGAGGATAGTGAATGATGGACAGAGCAGAGATTGACGCAGGCCACAAGGACTTGTGACACCAGAGCTGAGAAGATCTTGGTTCCTGTGAGCAGCGAGTGCACGGGGCCCGGTGTGGATGGAGCAGACAGGGGAGGAGCATGGTGGTGGCCCTCAGTCCCACAGGGGCCAATAAAAGCTGAGCAGAGCCTCACAGGACTTGACCCTCTCCGTCTTGTCCTCCATGTAGGACAACTTTGACATCAATCTGGTGCACATTGCATATTTGACATAAAGAAACTATGACGATAAGAGCATAAAATACACTAAAATTTTAATTAAAAAATTATAAAGGGAAATTGAACACAATTAAAAAAATTAATTTTTAACACATTTAAAAGTGGGCCTATTTTGGATTCCTGACAATGTTAGTGGGATTTTTGTTTTTAAACTGTCATTGCTCCAAAAATAATAATGAATCAACATTGTTATGAATTATTGACTTATTTATACTTCACATCAAATATTACACTGTCAAATATATATATATATATATATATATATATATATATATATATATATATATATATATTTTTTTTTTTTTTTTTTTTTTTTTTTTTTTTTTTTTTTTTTTTTTTTTTTGTGTGTTTACCATAAAAAAACTAAGTTTTAAATGACAAAAAGAGCATAAAACACACATACAAATAAAAAATATTTAAAAAATACTTTAGACAACAAATATATCCAACATTAAAATAATAACTGACTTATGTTTAACACTTTTATGCTTGGGACCCTTTTGATCCCTGAGAATTTTGGTGGGATTTTTTTTTTAAACTGTCATTGTTGAAAAATAATAATGAATCAAAATCAATGTTGTTATGAATGATTGACATATTTAAGACTGCAATTAGTTCACATCAAATATTACATTTTGGGGGTAAAATATTGCATATTTGTGTGTTTGCCATTAAAACAGAGTTGTCTTAAACAAAAAGGGCATAAAACATAAATAAAATGTAAAACATAAACCTTCTTAATGACAGCTAAATGACATTTAAGTGTTGAAAGTTTGTGGGATTTCTGATCCTTTATGAGCGCACCAAAGGGACTTCTGTTTCTCTTTTGGAGAAAAAAGAGAAACATCTTTCAAGAAACATTTAAAGACTTCTCTTTTTAGTAAAGCTTTTAGTTAAAGAACCTTTTAACTATCATTTTTTATCAATGTTCTTTTAATCAAATGTAAACAAATGTTTAAAAACGTGAATTTCTGTTTTTTTTGCGGAAATTTCACACGCCTGCAGTTCAGCTTGCCGTTGTTGTTTAGGCTTGTTATTAACCTTGTTATGTTGGATGTACAGTACTGTATGAGTTCAGCTTGTCGTTGTTGTTTAGGCTTGTTATTAACCTTGTCATGTTTGATGTACAGTACTGTATGAGTTCAGCTTGTCGTTGTTGTTTAAAGAAACGACCTTTTCTATGATGATAAGAGCATAAAATACACTAAAATTTTAATTAAAAAAGTATAAAGGGAAATTGAACACAATTAAAAAAAAAATTTTTTAACACTTTTAAAAGTGGGCCTATTTTGGATTCCTGACCATTTTAGTGGGATTTTTGTTTTTAAACTGTCATTGCTCCAAAAATAATAATGAATCAACATTGTTATGAATTATTGACTTATTTATACTTCACATCAAATATTACACTGTCAAATATATATATATATATATATATATATATATATATATATATATATATATATATATATATATATATATATATATATATATATATATATATTTTTTTTTTTTTTTTATTTTTTTTTTTATTTATTTTTTTTTTGGGGGGGGGGGGCATTATTTCATATTTTGTGTGTTTACCATAAAAAACTAAGTTTTAAATGACAAAAAGAGCATAAAACACACATAAAAATAAAAAATATTTAAAAAATACTTTAGACAACAAATATATCCAACATTAAAATAATAACTGACTTATGTTTAACACTTTTATGCTTGGGACCCTTTTGGATCCCTGAGAATTTTGGTGGGATTTTTTTTTTTTTAAACTGTCATTGTTCAAAAATAATAATGAATCAAAATCAATGTTGTTATGAATGATTGACATATTTAAGACTCCAATTAGTTCACATCAAATATTACATCTTGGGGGTAAAATATTGCATTTTTTGTGTGTTTGCCATTAAAACAGAGTTGTCTTAAAGAAAAAGGGCATAAAACATAAATAAAATGTAAAACATAAACCTTCTTAATGACAGCTAAATGACATTTAAGTGTTGAAAAGTTAGTTTTTATATTTATAAGATTTATTTTTCAACATTTTCTGGGTCTCTGAGACCAAAATGAAAAATATCAAAATGGCCGACGCATGTTTTGATTTGAGAGAGTCGGTACAGTCCTGGTCTGGTGGGTCTGGTGGCTGTGGTTGGTACAGTCCTGGTCTGGTGGGGACAGTCCTGGTCTGGTGGGTCTGGTGGGTCTGGTGGGTACAGTCCTGGTCAGGTGGGTACAGTCCTGGTCTGGTGGGTACAGTCCTGGTCTGGTGGGTCTGGTTGGTACAGTCCTGGTCACGTGGGTACAGTCCTGGTCTGGTGAGTACAGTCCTGGTCTGGTGGGTCTGGTTGGTACAGTCCTGGTCTGGTGGGTACAGTCCTGGTCTGGTGGGTCTGGTTGGTACAGTCCTGGTCTGTACCAACAGTCCTGGTCTGGTGGGTCTGGTTGGTACAGTCCTGGTCTGGTGGCTGTGGTTGGTACAGTCCTGGTCTGGTGGCTGTGGTTGGTCCAGTCCTGGTCTGGTGTGTACAGTCCTGGTCTGTACCAACAGTCCTGGTCTGGTGGGTCTGGTTGGTACAGTCCTGGTCAGGTGGGTACAGTCCTGGTCTGGTGGGTACAGTCCTGGTCTGGTGGGTCTGGTTGGTACAGTCCTGGTCTGGTGGGTACAGTCCTGGTCTGGTGGGTACAGTCCTGGTCTGGTGGGTCTGGTTGGTACAGTCCTGGTCTGGTGGGTACAGTCCTGGTCTGTACCAACAGTACTGGTCTGGTGGGTCTGGTTGGTACAGTCCTGGTCTGGTGGCTGTGGTTGGTACAGTCCTGGTCTGGTGTGTACAGTCCTGGTTTGTACCAACAGTCCTGGTCTGGTGGGTGTGCTTGGTGCAGTCCTGGTCTGGTGGGTGTGCTTGGTACAGTCCTGGTCTGGTGGGTGTGCTTGGTACAGTCCTGGTGTGGTAGGTGTGCTTGGTACAGTCCTGGTCTGGTGGGTACAGTCCTGGTCTGGTGGCTGTGGTTGGTACAGTCCTGGTCTGGTGGGTCTGGTTGGTACAGTCCTGGTGTGGTGGGTGTACTTGGTACAGTCCTGGTCTGGTGGGTACAGTCCTGGTCTGGTGGCTGTGGTTGGTACAGTCCTGGTCTGGTGGCTGTGCTTGGTACAGTCCTGGTCTGGTGGGTACAGTCCTGGTCTGGTGGGTGTGGTTGGTACAGTCCTGGTCTGGTGGGTGTGGTTGGTCCAGTTCTGGTCTGGTGGGTGTGCTAGCAATGTGTGGGCGGGTGCAAGTCACAATGCTCCTCCCCATTCTTTCCATCCACCAATAGGCCCTCCTCCACAACACCTGGCCCCGCCTCCCCACACAGCACATATGCAAATAGCTCAATTGTGATTGGTTCTACAGGAGACCAGGGCCACTTTGACCAGGATACAGCACATCAAACAGAACCGGAGACACTCAAAGAGGCAAAAACCGCACCAGGAACCGGAAATAAGATGTGGTCTTTCAACGTGTTCCAGGTCTGATCCATGAAAACTACAAGTCCAGGTTTGGAACACCCGCTGAGTGCTGTGACATCATCTCAACATAAGGACTAAGTGCCGTCACCCGGACACACCCCAGTCCTCCAGGGACCACACCTGGTCCAGCACCAGGTAACCATGACAACAAGAGGAGTACAGTGGAACCTGGATTTATTTGCCTTGTTGGATTGAACTGTTTTAAAAGATCTTTACTCAAACTATATTTAGTTTGTGGGATTTCTGATCCTTTATGAGGGCACCAAAGGGACTTCTGTTTCTCTTTTGGAGAAAAAAGAGAAACCTCTTTCAAGAAACATTTAAAGACTTCTCTTTTTAGTAAAGCTTTTAGTTAAAGAACCTTTTAACTATCATTTTTTATCAATGTTCTTTTAATCAAATGTAAACAAATGTTTAAAAACGTGAATTTCTGTGTTTTTTTGCGGAAATTTCACACGCCTGCAGTTCAGCCTGCCGTTGTTGTTTTGTCTTGTTAATAACCTTGTTATGTTATGTTTGACATACAGTATACTGCGTGAGTTCAGCTTGTCGTTGTTGTTTAGGCTTGCTATTAACCTTGTTATGTTTGATGTACAGTACTGTATGAGTTCAGCTTGTCGTTGTTGTTTAGGCTTGTTATTAACCTTGTTATTTTGGATGTACAGTACTGTATGAGTTCAGCTTGCCGTTGTTGTTTTGTCTTGTTAATAACCTTGTTATGTTTGTTTGACATACAGTACTGTGTGAGTTCAGCTTGTCGTTGTTGTTTAGGCTTGCTATTAACCTTGTTATGTTTGATGTACAGTACTGTATGAGTTCAGCTTGCTGTTGTTGTTTAGGCTTGGTATTAAACTTGTTATGTTTGACATACAGTACTGTATGAGTTCAGCTTGCTGTTGTTGTTTAGGCTTGGTATTAAACTTGTTATGTTTGACATACAGTACTGTATGAGTTCAGCTTGCCGTTGTTGTTTAGGCTTGTTATTAACCTCCTTGTTATGTTGGATGTACAGTACTGTATGAGTTCAGCTTGTCGTTGTTGTTTAGGCTTGGTATTAAACTTGTTATGTTTGACATACAGTACTGTATGAGTTCAGCTTGCCGTTGTTGTTTAGGCTTGTTATTAACCTTGTTATTTTGGATGTACAGTACTGTATGAGTTCAGCTTGCCGTTGTTGTTTTGTCTTGTTAATAACCTTGTTATGTTTGTTTGACATACAGTACTGTGTGAGTTCAGCTTGTCGTTGTTGTTTAGGCTTGCTATTAACCTTGTCATGTTTGATGTACAGTACTGTATGAGTTCAGCTTGTCGTTGTTGTTTAGGCTTGTTATTAACCTCCTTGTTATTTTGGATGTACAGTACTGTATGAATTCAGTTTGCCGTTGTTGTTTAGGCTTGGTATTAAACTTGTTATGTTTGATGTACAGTACTGTATGAGTTCAGCTTGTCGTTGTTGTTTAGGCTTGGTATTAAACTTGTTATGTTTGACATACAGTACTGTGTGAGTTCAGCTTGCCGTTGTTGTTTAGGCTTGTTATTAACCTTGTTATGTTGTATGTACAGTACTGTATGAGTTCAGCTTGCCGTTGTTGTTTTGTCTTGTTAATAACCTTGTTATGTTTGTTTGACATACAGTACTGTGTGAGTTCAGCTTGTCGTTGTTGTTTAGGCTTGCTATTAACCTTGTTATGTTGGATGTACAGTACTGTATGGAGATGTTGGATGTACAGTTCTGTGTAGTACTTTACTTTACTGTGTAGTACTTTACTTTACTGTGTAGTACTTTAGTTTGTGTTCAAAGTGTACAAAACCTTCACTAAAACATGGAACCAATTATTCATATTTACATTGTTTCTTATGGAGAAATTTGCTTCACTGTACAAACTTTTTCATTTACAAACACGTTCAAGAACCAATTAGGTTGGTAAATGGAGGTTCCACTGTACTGGGACTATTTTGGGACAAAAGCCAGTCCTGAAGTGAAACCAGAATAGATCATGTCCATGTCACAAAGACGGACTTTAGAACGTGATCTGTCTTCCATCTTCTCAGCAGAGCAGCTTCAGTATCCAGGAGGCCTCGATCTTCCCTCACTTGGCAATATTAGTCTGGACCATGGGGAGAACTTTGAACACCCCTCAGACCTCAGGACAGTCTTAGGGACCAGAAACTAGTCTGCAGTTCATTGCCTCAGCCTTATTCCACAATGCAATACATTCTCTTTTGTCCTCACAATTCTACACACAATACCCCGTAATGATCACGTGAAAACGTGTTTTTGATTTGTTTTGCACATTTTAAAGTCAAAATTATTGACAGCCTTTGATCAAAAGTTGGCCAACATGCACCTGAAAGACTCTCAGACCACAAGGAACTAAGTTCTCTGGTCTGACGAGACCAAGATTGAAGTCTTTGGCGTGAAAGTCATGTTTGGAGGAAAGCAGGCGCCACTCATCGCCAGGACGACACCATCCCTACAGTGAGGCGTGGTGGATAGAGGGAAAGATGAATGCAGTAATGTACAGAGACATTCTGGTTGAAAAGCAACTTCATGCAAAGAGGAATGGTTGAAACTGCCCAAAAAGACTTGAGGTGTAATTTCTGCCAAAGCTCAACAAACTTTGCTCAAAGGCTGTGAATACTTACTCTATGCTCATTTTATGTAAATACCTTTTCACATTGTCAGTATGGGTGTTGTGTGTAGAAGTTTGAGGACAAAAGTAAGAAGGCTGTGAGGAGAAAGTGACGGGCTGTGAATACTTCCTGGATGTTCTAACTATTGTGATCCCAGGGCCCAAGGGACAGAATGAAGTCCAGTCCAGGATCTAAAACTGCACCCTCAAGCATCTCCCTGAAACCGAATCCTTCAGCCCTGCGGTCTCTATTCATAGGAGCCCAGGCCAGCAGACCCCATCATAGGAGCCCAGGCCAGGAGACCCCATCATAGGAACCCAGGAGACCCCATCATAGGAGCCCAGGAGACCCCATCATAGGAACCCAGGAGACCCCATCATAGGAGCCCAGGAGACCCCATCATAGGAACCCAGGAGACCCCATCATAGGAGCCCAGGCCAGGAGACCCCATCATAGGAACCCAGGAGACCCCATCATAGGAACCCAGGAGACCCCATCATAGGAGCCCAGGAGACCCCATCATAGGAGCCCAGGCCAGGAGACCCCATCATAGGAACCCAGGAGACCCCATCATAGGAACCCAGGAGACCCCATCATAGGAGCCCAGGAGACCCCATCATAGGAACCCAGGCCAGGAGACCCCATCATAGGAACCCAGGAGACCCCATCATAGGAACCCAGGAGACCCCATCATAGGAGCCCAAGCCAGGAGACCCCATCATAGGAGCCCAGGCCAGGAGACCCCATCATAGGAGCCCAGGCCAGGAGACCCCATCATAGGAACCCAGGAGACCCCATCATAGGAACCCAGGAGACCCCATCATAGGAGCCCAGGAGACCCCATCATAGGAGCCCAAGCCAGGAGACCCCATCATAGGAGCCCAGGAGACCAAATCAGGACCCAACGGATGCAGTCGGCGCTCCTGCTTACCTCGTCCACCGTCTCCTCCTCCTCCTCCTCGTACTCCTCTTCCTCCTCCTCTTCTTCCTCGTACGCCTCCTCCACTTCCTCCTCTTCAAACTCCTCCTCCTCGTACTCCTCGCCCTCCTCCTCCTCCTCCTCCACCTCCTCCTCGTACTCCTCGTACTCCTCGTACTTGGTCACGATGGTCGCCATCTCGGCTCCGCTTGTGAAGGTCCTGGGGGGAGGGGGGGGGGGGGTGTTTGTCAGTGCTCGGCGCGTGCAAAGCATTGTGGGAAAGCGTGTGTTACCGCAGAAAGAGTCCAGTCGGCGGTCAGCGCACCTCCGCGTGGTCCACTAGGGTCTACGCTCGCACTTGTAGTCCCTGAAGGAAGCAAAAACATCAGCTATGGCGCCCCAGAGGGGGGCCTCCCGCCTCACGCCTCCCGCCTCCCGCCTCCCGCCTCCTGCCTGACGCCTGGCGACAGCTGCAGCGATGTCATATGTAAACCAATGCCGCCGCCCCATTAGTGGACTGCCTTTAGCCTTCTGAGGCTGCAGGTTAAATATAGGATGGCGCTAACTGCCTTTTTTAGCTCTCCAGTGCCCTTTTCTTGCCTTTCTAAGCTTTTCCCCCCAAAGAAACCGTGAAAGCGAGTAAACATCCATCAGGTCTAGTCAGGTCCCGCTCGAGGCTGGCGGGTCTTTGCCGTGGACGCCCCCGGGTCCTCCGTCAGGTGTCCCACCAGGTCTAAAGGAAAGCCCCCCCCGCGGATCGGACAAAACCCAGGCAAAGGCAGATTTGGCCGAGTTCTTACCGGTTGTTTCCGAGCTGATGGTCTTCCACGCCGCCAAAACCTCCCCAGCTTCCCTCCAGAGAAACGCTGGGCGACAGCTCGCAGCCCAGGGTTGTACCCAGGTTATCATGTGGTCCAGGGAGCCAATCACAGGCCGGCGCTCTCGGGTTTCCAAGTCTAAAAATACCCAGGTGGTCCTCCTTTTGGACGCAGCACCTGTTGGGGAGAATGCATCAGCCGAGCATTTCTGCAGCCACACGCTCTTCTGGGGCGCAGGAGGTCTGTGGGAGGACATGTTGGATCCAGGAGGAACCGGGTCAGACTGAGGGACTGTGGGCTTCAAAGTGGGACCTCCACCGAGGCTGTGGATGACCACGTTCAAGTCTGACATGAAATGCTGAAGGAGGTCACGTTAGGTTTTCCTCTGAGGGCCACACACGGACTAATCAGAGCAGGCGGGGGCCATTTTCATATTCAAAACCAATACAAAAGATATTTTTAACCTTTCGGGCTCCCGTCCAGTTTGGTCCCAGGGACTTGGACTGGTCTCAGTCATAAAAATATTTCAAAAATAAGTTATTTAAAATATATTTTTATCCATTCATTAAATCTTTAAATCAACTTCAGGTCTATTCATCGATTTACAGTTATTTTTTTTATGTTTTATGTCATTTTTTCTATCAACTCATTGTTTTATTTTTAAGACAAACACACAAAATATTTTCCCCCAAAAAACATTTCAAAATGTGAAGTCATTGGAGCCTTAAATATGTCAATCATTCATAACAACAATGATTTTAATTCTTATTATTTATAAGCAAGAACACTTTTTTTTTTTTAATCTCACTAAAAGTCTTGGGGACCCAAAAGGGTCCCACTTGTAAAAGTGGTAAAAATAAGTTATACCATTTTTATTTATGTTTTTATTCAACAGATAAATCTAATATCAACTTCAGATCCATCCATCGATTTAGAGTTATTTTTTAAAATGTTTTATGTCATTTTTTGTATCAACTCATTGTTGTTGTTTTTGAGACAAACACACAAAATATGAAATATTTTCCCCAAAAAATATGTCAAAGTGTAATATTTGATGTGAAGTCATTGGAGCCTTAAAGATGTCAATCATTCATAACAACATTGATTTTAATTCTTATTATTTATAAGCAAGAACAGTTTTTTTTTTTTTTTGAAATCTCACTAAAAGTCTTGGGGACCCAAAAGGGTCCCACTTGTAAAAGTGGTAAAAATAAGTTATACCATTTTTATTTATGTTTTTATTCAACAGATAAATCTCAATATCAACTTCAGATCCATCCATCGATTTAGTTATTTTTTAAATGTTTTATGTCATTTTTTTGTATCAACTCATTGTTGTTGTTTTTGAGACAAACACACAAAATATGAAATATTTTCCCCAAAAAATATGTCAAAGTGTAATATTTGATGTGAAGTCATTGGAGCCTTAAATATGTCAATCATTCATAACAACATTGATTTTAATTCTTATTATTTATAAGCAAGAACACTTTTTTTTTTTAAATCTCACTAAAAGTCTTGGGGACCCAAAAGGGTCCCACTTGTAAAAGTGGTAAAAATAAGTTATACCATTTTTATTTATGTTTTTATTCAACACATAAATCTCAATATCAACTTCAGATCCATCCATCGATTTAGTTATTTTTTAAATGTTTTATGTCATTTTTTGTATCAACTCATTGTTGTTGTTTTTGAGACAAACACACAAAATATGAAATATTTTCCCCAAAAAACATTTCAAAGTGTAATATTTGATGTGAAGTCATTGGAGCCTTAAATATGTCAATCATTCATAACAACATTGATTTTAATTCTTATTATTTATAAGCAAGAACACTTTTTTTTTTTTAATCTCACTAAAAGTCTTGGGGACCCAAAAGGGTCCCACTTGTAAAAGTGGTAAAAATAAGTTATACCATTTTTATTTATGTTTTTATTCAACAGATAAATCTAATATCAACTTCAGATCCATCCATCGATTTAGAGTTATTTTTTAAAATGTTTTATGTCATTTTTTGTATCAACTCATTGTTGTTGTTTTTGAGACAAACACACAAAATATGAAATATTTTCCCCAAAAAATATGTCAAAGTGTAATATTTGATGTGAAGTCATTGGAGCCTTAAAGATGTCAATCATTCATAACAACATTGATTTTAATTCTTATTATTTATAAGCAAGAACAGTTTTGTGTTTTTTTTGAAATCTCACTAAAAGTCTTGGGGACCCAAAAGGGTCCCACTTGTAAAAGTGGTAAAAATAAGTTATACCATTTTTATTTATGTTTTTATTCAACAGATAAATCTCAATATCAACTTCAGATCCATCCATCGATTTAGTTATTTTTTAAATGTTTTATGTCATTTTTTGTATCAACTCATTGTTGTTGTTTTTGAGACAAACACACAAAATATGAAATATTTTCCCCAAAAAATATGTCAAAGTGTAATATTTGATGTGAAGTCATTGGAGCCTTAAATATGTCAATCATTCATAACAACATTGATTTGAATTCTTATTATTTATAAGCAAGAACACTTTTTTTTTTTTAAATCTCACTAAAAGTCTTGGGGACCCAAAAGGGTCCCACTTGTAAAAGTGGTAAAAATAAGTTATACCATTTTTATTTATGTTTTTATTCAACACATAAATCTCAATATCAACTTCAGATCCATCCATCGATTTAGTTATTTTTTAAATGTTTTATGTCATTTTTTGTATCAACTCATTGTTGTTGTTTTTGAGACAAACACACAAAATATGAAATATTTTCCCCCAAAAACATTTCAAAGTGTAATATTTGATGTGAAGTCATTGGAGCCTTAAATATGTCAATCATTCATAACAACATTGATTTTAATTCTGATTATTTATAAGCAAGAACACTTTTTTTTTTTTTAAATCTCACTAAAAGTCTTGGGGACCCAAAAGGGTCCCACTTGTAAAAGTGGTAAAAATAAGTTATACCATTTTTATTTATGTTTTTATTCAACACATAAATCTCAATATCAACTTCAGATCCATCCATCGATTTAGTTATTTTTTAAATGTTTTATGTCATTTTTTGTATCAACTCATTGTTGTTGTTTTTGAGACAAACACACAAAATATGAAATATTTTCCCCCAAAAACATTTCAAAGTGTAATATTTGATGTGAAGTCATTGGAGCCTTAAATATGTCAATCATTCATAACAACATTGATTTTAATTCTTATTATTTATAAGCAAGAACACTTTTTTTTTTTTTAAATCTCACTAAAAGTCTTAGGGACCCAAAAGGGTCCCACTTGTAAAAGTGGTAAAAATAAGTTATACCATTTTTATTTATGTTTTTATTCAACACATAAATCTCAATATCAACTTCAGATCCATCCATCGATTTAGTTATTTTTTAAATGTTTTATGTCATTTTTTGTATCAACTCATTGTTGTTGTTTTTGAGACAAACACACAAAATATGAAATATTTTCCCCCAAAAACATTTCAAAGTGTAATATTTGATGTGAAGTCATTGGAGCCTTAAATATGTCAATCATTCATAACAACATTGATTTTAATTCTTATTATTTATAAGCAAGAACAGTTTTTTTTTTTAAATCTCGCTAAAAGTCTTGGGGACCCAAAAGGGTCCCACTTGTAAAAGTGGTAAAAATAAGTTATACCATTTTTATTTATGTTTTTATTCAACACAT
This sequence comes from Nerophis lumbriciformis, assembly GCF_033978685.3. NCBI lineage: Eukaryota > Metazoa > Chordata > Actinopteri > Syngnathiformes > Syngnathidae > Nerophis > Nerophis lumbriciformis. Next base: position 1,013,784 of record NC_084578.2, on the reverse strand, counting down.
AAATCTCAATATCAACTTCAGATCCATCCATCGATTTAGAGTTATTTTTTAAATGTTTTATGTCATTTTTTGTATCAACTCATTGTTGTTGTTTTTGAGACAAACACACAAAATATGAAATATTTTCCCCCAAAAATATGTCAAAGTGTAATATTTGATGTGAAGTCATTGGAGCCTTAAATATGTCAATCATTCATAACAACATTGATTTTAATTCTTATTATTTATAAGCAAGAACAGTTTGTTTTTTAAATCTCACTAAAAGTCTTGGGGACCCAAAAGGGTCCCACTTGTAAAAGTGGTAAAAATAAGTTATGCCATTTTTTTTAAATGTTTTTATTCAACACATAAATCTCAATATCAACTTCAGATCCATCCATCGATATAGAGTTATTTTTTAAAATGTTTTATGTCATTTTTTGTATCAACTCATTGTTGTTGTTTTTGAGACAAACACACAAAATATGAAATATTTTCCCCCAAAAATATGTCAAAGTGTAATATTTGATGTGAAGTCATTGGAGCCTTAAATATGTCAATCATTTACAAAAAAAAATAGATTTTGATTCATTATTATTTTTGAGCTATGACAGTTTTAAGGTTAAGAACTAAACAAACTTTGTGGTATAACTTTTTCTTCTTACATGTTTGACCTATGAGTGGATGACCTATGAGTGTATGAGTGTGTCTGACCTATGAGTGTATGAGTGTGTCTGACCTATGAGTGTATGAGTGTGTCTGACCTATGAGTGTATGAGTGTGTATGACCTATGAGTGTATGAGTGTGTCTGACCTATGAGTGTATGAGTGGTGTAAGCGTGCGCAGCGTGTCAGGGTTAGTTTACCAGCAGCAAGACGTCACCTTCTCCTCCTGGAGGATGAGCGTGTCGCTATGGAAACGTACATCCCTCCTAATCCTGGACTGGCACACCTGCTTCATTCTGTTCCTCTGACATCACCTGCTGTGTTGTTGTTGCAGTCCCTCAGCTAGTGTGTTGTTGTTTTAGTCCCTCAGATAGTGTGTTGTTGTTTTAGTCCCTCACCTACTGTGTTGTTGTTTTAGTCCCTCACCTGCTGTGTTGTTGTTTTAGTCCCTCACCTGCTGTGTTGTTGTTTTAGTCCCTCAGCTAGTGTGTTGTTGTTGTAGTCCCTCAGCTAGTGTGTTGTTGTTGTAGTCCCTCAGCTAGTGTGTTGTTGTTTTAATCCCTCAGCTAGTGTGTTGTTGTTGTAGTCCCTCAGCTAGTGTGTTGTTGTTGTAGTCCCTCAGCTAGTGTGTTGTTGTTTTAGTCCCTCAGCTAGTGTGTTGTTGTTTTAATCCCTCAGCTAGTGTGTTGTTGTTTTAGTCCCTCACCTGCTGACTTGTTTCTCCTGACTCACCTGGCAGGTAACCAGTGTCAGCATAGTCTGGGGCCCTAAAGGAAGTCTCAGTGGCCCCAAACAGGCTGAAGACAAAGTCCACTACAGTCAGTTGAAACATGCAGGAAGACATTGAAGTGTAATATTGTGTGGTTACAGTGTTTTACTGTGTTGTTAGTGTATTACTGTGTTGTTACAGTGTAATATTGTGTTGTTACAGTGTAATATTGTGTTGTTACAGTGTTTTACTGTGTTGTTAGTGTATTGCTGTGTATTACTGTGTTGTTACAGTGTAATATTGTGTTGTTACAGTGTATTACTGTGTTGTTACAGTGTATTACTGTGTTGTTACAGTGTATTACTGGGTTGTTACAGTGTATTACTGTGTTGTTACAGTGTAATATTGTGTGTATTACTGTGTTGTTAGTGTATTACTGTGTTGTTACAGTGTAATATTGTGTTGTTACAGTGTAATATTGTGTTGTTACAGTGTTTTACTGTGTTGTTAGTGTATTGCTGTGTATTACTGTGTTGTTACAGTGTAATATTGTGTTGTTACAGTGTATTACTGTGTTGTTACAGTGTATTACTGTGTTGTTACAGTGTATTACTGGGTTGTTACAGTGTATTACTGTGTTGTTACAGTGTAATATTGTGTGTATTACTGTGTTGTTAGTGTATTACTGTGTTGTTACAGTGTAATATTGTGTGGTTACAGTGTATTACTGTGTTGTTAGTGTATTACTGTGTGGTTATAATGTATTACTGTGTGGTTACAGTGTATTACTGTGTTGTTACAGTGTATTGCTGTGTGGTTACAGTGTAATATTGTGTGGTTACAGTGTATTACTGTGTGGTTACAGTGTATTACTGTGTTGTTACAGTGTATTACTGTGTTGTTACAGTGTAATATTGTGTAGTTACAGTGTATTACTGTGTTGTTACAGTGTATTACTGTGTTGTTACAGTGTATTGCTGTGTGGTTACAGTGTAATATTGTGTGGTTACAGTGTATTACTGTGTGGTTACAGTGTATTACTGTGTTGTTACAGTGTATTACTGTGTTGTTACAGTGTAATATTGTGTGGTTACAGTGTATTACTGTGTTGTTACAGTGTATTACTGTGTTGTTACAGTGTATTACTGTGTTGTTACAGTGTAATATTGTGTGGTTACAGTGTATTACTGTGTTGTTAGTGTATTACTGTGTTGTTACAGTGTATTACTGTGTTGTTACAGTGTAATATTGTGTTGTTACAGTGTATTACTGGGTTGTTACAGTGTATTACTGTGTTGTTACAGTGTAATATTGTGTTGTTACAGTGTTTTACTGTGTTGTTAGTGTATTACTGTGTTGTTACAGTGTAATATTGTGTGGTTACAGTGTATTACTGTGTTGTTAGTGTATTACTGTGTTGTTACAGTGTATTACTGTGTTGTTACAGTGTATTGCTGTGTGGTTACAGTGTAATATTGTGTGGTTACAGTGTATTACTGTGTGGTTACAGTGTATTACTGTGTTGTTACAGTGTATTACTGTGTTGTTACAGTGTAATATTGTGTAGTTACAGTGTATTACTGTGTTGTTACAGTGTATTACTGTGTTGTTACAGTGTATTGCTGTGTGGTTACAGTGTAATATTGTGTGGTTACAGTGTATTACTGTGTGGTTACAGTGTATTACTGTGTTGTTACAGTGTATTACTGTGTGGTTAGAGTGTAATATTGTGTGGTTACAGTGTATTACTGTGTTGTTACAGTGTATTACTGTGTTGTTACAGTGTATTACTGTGTTGTTACAGTGTAATATTGTGTGGTTACAGTGTATTACTGTGTTGTTAGTGTATTACTGTGTTGTTACAGTGTATTACTGTGTTGTTACAGTGTAATATTGTGTTGTTACAGTGTATTACTGGGTTGTTACAGTGTATTACTGTGTTGTTACAGTGTAATATTGTGTTGTTACAGTGTTTTACTGTGTTGTTAGTGTATTACTGTGTTGTTACAGTGTAATATTGTGTGGTTACAGTGTATTACTGTGTTGTTAGTGTATTACTGTGTTGTTACAGTGTATTACTGTGTTGTTACAGTGTAATATTGTGTTGTTACGGTGTATTACTGTGTTGTTACAGTGTAATATTGTGTGGTTATTAATAACAACATGTATTTAAAAGAAGTTCATGACAAAGTCAAATGTTTACAAAGTCACTAATGATAAAGTTTGCAATGATTAGGTTGTGTGTGCAACATAGAAATGGGACTTTCACCAACGAATAGAGTCTTTTGATCGGTTCCTTTTCTGGGAGTTGTTTTAATGCTCGTGCAACAGACTGCACTCAAATATCAAACTTTTTAAATGATTTCTATTTTTAATTGACTCTTATTTGTATTCACCTTCAAGGTCGATTGTTGTGTTGTGTTGTGTTGTGTTGTGTTGTGTTGTGTTGTGTTGTGTTGTGTTGTGTTGTGTTGTGTTGTGTTGTGTTGTGTTGTGTTGTGTTGTGTTGTGTTGTGTTGTGTTGTGTTGTGTTGTGATTCAGCAGGTGGATGCTTCACTTTCACCTTTACATTTATTTCCTTTTCTGGACTTTCATGTCCAGCATTAAACTATTCTCATTACTTACTGGACTACTTGAAGGCATTCGTTCACTCATGTTGGAGCAGGGCAGGTGACATGTTGACAGGTGTAGGGCAGGTGACATGTTGACAGGTGTAGGACAGGTGACGTGTTGACAGGTGTAGGGCAGGTGACATGCTGACAGGTGACATGTTGACAGGTGTAGGACAGGTGACATGTTGACAGGTGTAGGACAGGTGACGTGTTGACAGGTGTAGGGCAGGTGACATGCTGACAGGTGTAGGACAGGTGACATGTTGACAGGTGTAGGGCAGGTGACATGCTGACAGGTGACATGTTGACAGGTGTAGGGCAGGTGACATGTTGACAGGTGTAGGACAGGTGACGTGTTGACAGGTGTAGGGCAGGTGACATGCTGACAGGTGACATGTTGACAGGTGTAGGGCAGGTGACATGTTGACAGGTGTAGGACAGGTGACATGCTGACAGGTGACATGTTGACAGGTGTAGGGCAGGTGACATGTTGACAGGTGTAGGACAGGTGACGTGTTGACAGGTGACATGTTGACAGGTGTAGGGCAGGTGACATGTTGACAGGTGTAGGACAGGTGACATGTTGACAGGTGTAGTGTTCAGTAGCAGGGCAGGTGACATGTTGACAAGTGTAGGGCAGGTGACATGTTGACAGGTGTAGGGCAGGTGACATGTTGACAGGTGTAGGACAGGTGACATGTTGACAGGTGTAGTGTTCAGTAGCAGGGCAGGTGACATGTTGACAGGTGTAGGACAGGTGACATGTTGACAGGTGTAGGGCAGGTGACATGTTGACAGGTGTAGGGCAGGTGACATGTTGACAGGTGACATGTTGACAGGTGTAGGACAGGTGACATGTTGACAGGTGACATGTTGACAGGTGTAGGACAGGTGACATGTTGACAGGTGTAGGGCAGGTGACATGTTGACAGGTGTAGGGCAGGTGACATGTTGACAGGTGACATGTTGACAGGTGTAGGACAGGTGACATGTTGACAGGTGACATGTTGACAGGTGTAGGGCAGGTGACATGTTGACAGGTGTAGTAGTAGAAGAAGAAGAAGAAGAAGAATGTTGATGGTGAGATAAAAAGCATTTAATGTCCAGGGTCTGAAGAAGGAGAAGCTGCAGACACCAACTTCAAACAATACTTCATCAAATACACCATCTGCAGCCGGGGCACTAATACTGCAAGGCCACGGGTCCAGAAGAAGGCGTCAGTCAGGACGTCCATCTTGTGGTGGACAGGAAAAGCGTGCAGAATGTTTGGAAAGAAAAGCTCACAGTTGAGCTTTCTTAGTCCAAGAGAGTCCTGACACTTCACAGCTTCTACTTTTATTCATCCTCATGTCCATGTCCATGTTAGTCCATGTCCATGGAGGATCACCAAGACCAAGACCAAGACCAAGACCAAGACCAAGACCACGCGCAGGGTGGGGTCGTCCTGGCTCATCATCTGACATGCAGTCGTGACATCATCCACTCCAGACCTTGGCACAGGCTGAGGGAGGCACATAGCACCTGGTCACACTCAAAGCCCAGGACAACATCATCTTTTAATGTGGCCTGACACCTTATTTGACGTGGCCTGACACCTTATTTGATGTGGCCTGACACCTTATTTGATTATGTGGCCTGACACCTTATTTTATTATGTGGCCTGACACCTTATTTGAAGTGGCCTGACACCTTATTTTATTATGTGGCCTGACACCTTATTTGATGTGGCCTGACACCTTATTTGATGTGGCCTGACACCTTATTTTATTATGTGGCCTGACACCTTATTTTATTATGTGGCCTGACACCTTATTTTATTATGTGGCCTGACACCTTATTTTATTATGTGGCCTGACACCTTATTTTATTATGTGGCCTGACACCTTATTTGATGTGGCCTGACACCTTATTTGATGTGGCCTGACACCTTATTTTATTATGTGGCCTGACACCTTATTTTATTATGTGGCCTGACACCTTATTTTATTATGTGGCCTGACACCTTATTTTATTATGTGGCCTGACATCTTATTTTATTATGTGGCCTGACATCTTATTTTATTATATGGCCTGACACCTTATTTGATGTGGCCTGTCACCTTATTTTATTATATGGCCTGACACCTTCTTTTATTATGTGGTTGGACACCTTATTTGATGTGGCCTGACACCTTAGGCCTGACACCTTATTTGATTACTACATTACTTTACCACATTATTTTAAGTGGCCTGCCACATTACTTTACTACATTATTTCAAGTGGCCTGCCACGTTACTTTACTACATTATTTCAAGTGGCCTGCCACATTACTTTACTACATTATTTCAAGTGGCCTGCCACATTACTTTACTACATTATTTCAAGTGGCCTGCCACATTACTTTACTACATTATTTTAAGTGGCCTGCCACATTACTTTACGTGTCACGCTTGATTATCTGCTCGTCACCTTGACTTAAGACTTGAGAGCGAGTTGTAAAAAAGTTGTGAATACAAATGGTCCTAAGTTGAAATGTACACACTGTAAAAAGCGGCCCTATGAAGAGGATGTGGCCCTCAATAAAGGTGACTTTGACCCCTGCAGGCCACTCACCCTTCTCCGGTGAGGGCACAGCAGGCCTGGATGTGCCACTGGTGGTCTTTGACGGAGGTCAGCTGCAGACTCTGGGAGATCTCGGCCACGGACATGCGACCTTTCACGTCCTGCTTGTTGGCGAAGACCAGAAGTCCCGCCTTCCTCAGGTCCTACAGGGCACCAACATGTCAGTTAGCACAGGTGACAGGTGACAGGTGACAGGTGACAGGTGACAGGTGACAGGTGACAGGTGACAGGTGGGAGGTGGGAGGTGACCTTCTCACCTCATGTGCCAACATCTTGCAGAGCTCTTCTTTGGTGACGGAGATCCTCTCTCGGTCTGTGCTGTCCACCACCACGATGACAAACTACAAGAGAAGACACCTTTAAGATCACCTGGGACAAAGTCAAGTCCTTTACCTCGGTGTTGGTGGAGTAGGTGTTTACCTCGGTGTTGGTGGAGTAGGTGTTTACCTCAATGTTGGTGGAGTAGGTGTATACCTCGGTGTTGGTGGAGTAGGTGTTTACCTGGGTGTTGGTGTAGTAGGTGTTTACCTCGGTGTTGGTGTAGTAGGTGTATACCTCGGTGTTGGTGGAGTAGGTGTTTACCTGGGTGTTGGTGGAGTAGGTGTTTACCTCGGTGTTGGTGGAGTAGGTGTTTACCTGGGTGTTGGTGGAGTAGGTGTTTACCTCGGTGTTGGTGGAGTAGGTGTTTACCTGGGTGTTGGTGGAGTAGGTGTTTACCTCGGTGTTGGTGGAGTAGGTGTTTACCTCGGTGTTGGTGGAGTAGGTGTATACCTCGGTGTTGGTGGAGTAGGTGTTTACCTGGGTGTTGGTGTAGTAGGTGTTTACCTCGGTGTTGGTGGAGTAGGTGTTTACCTCGGTGTTGGTGTAGTAGGTGTATACCTCGGTGTTGGTGGAGTAGGTGTTTACCTGGGTGTTGGTGGAGTAGGTGTTTACCTCGGTGTTGGTGGAGTAGGTGTTTACCTGGGTGTTGGTGGAGTAGGTGTTTACCTCGGTGTTGGTGGAGTAGGTGTTTACCTGGGTGTTGGTGGAGTAGGTGTTTACCTCGGTGTTGGTGGAGTAGGTGTTTACCTCGGTGTTGGTGGAGTAGGTGTATACCTCGGTGTTGGTGGAGTAGGTGTTTACCTGGGTGTTGGTGGAGTAGGTGTTTACCTCGGTGTTGGTGGAGTAGGTGTTTACCTGGGTGTTGGTGGAGTAGGTGTTTACCTGGGTGTTGGTGGAGTAGGTGTTTACCTGGGTGTTGGTGGAGTAGGTGTTTACCTCGGTGTTGGTGTAGTAGGTGTTTACCTGGGTGTTAGTGGAGTAGGTGTTTACCTGGGTGTGGGTGGAGTAGGTGTTTACCTGGACGTTGGTGGAGTAGGTGTTTACCTCGGTGTTAGTGGAGTAGGTGTTTACCTGGGTGTGGGTGGAGTAGGTGTTTACCTCGGTGTTGGTGTAGTAGGTGTTTACCTGGGTGTTGATGGAGTCAAATAAGGTGTCAGGCCTAAGGTGTCAGGCCACATCAAATAAGGTGTCCGGCCACATAATAAAAGAAGGTGTCAGGCCATATAATAAAATAAGGTGTCAGGCCACATAATAAAATAAGGTGTTTACCTGGGTGTTGGTGTAGTAGGTGTTTACCTCGGTGTTGGTGGAGTAGGTGTTTACCTCGGTGTTGGTGGAGTAGGTGTTTACCTGGGTGTTGGTGTAGTAGGTGTTTACCTCGGTGTTGGTGTAGTAGGTGTTTACCTGGGTGTTGGTGGAGTAGGTGTTTACCTGGGTGTTGGTGTAGTAGGTGTTTACCTGGGTGTTGGTGTAGTAGGTGTTTACCTCGGTGTTGGTGTAGTAGGTGTTTACCTCGGTGTTGGTGGAGTAGGTGTTTACCTGGGTGTTGGTGTAGTAGGTGTTTACCTCGGTGTTGGTGTAGTAGGTGTTTACCTCGGTGTTGGTGGAGTAGGTGTTTACCTCGGTGTTGGTGGAGTAGGTGTTTACCTCGGTGTTGGTGTAGTAGGTGTTTACCTGGGTGTTGGTGGAGTAGGTGTTTACCTGGGTGTTGGTGTAGTAGGTGTTTACCTGGGTGTTGGTGTAGTAGGTGTTTACCTCGGTGTTGGTGGAGTAGGTGTTTACCTGGGTGTTGGTGTAGTAGGTGTTTACCTCGGTGTTGGTGTAGTAGGTGTTTACCTGGGTGTTGGTGGAGTAGGTGTTTACCTGGGTGTTGGTGTAGTAGGTGTTTACCTGGGTGTTGGTGTAGTAGGTGTTTACCTCGGTGTTGGTGTAGTAGGTGTTTACCTCGGTGTTGGTGGAGTAGGTGTTTACCTGGGTGTTGGTGTAGTAGGTGTTTACCTCGGTGTTGGTGTAGTAGGTGTTTACCTCGGTGTTGGTGGAGTAGGTGTTTACCTCGGTGTTGGTGGAGTAGGTGTTTACCTCGGTGTTGGTGGAGTAGGTGTTTACCTCGGTGTTGGTGTAGTAGGTGTTTACCTGGGTGTTGGTGGAGTAGGTGTTTACCTGGGTGTTGGTGTAGTAGGTGTTTACCTGGGTGTTGGTGTAGTAGGTGTTTACCTCAGTGTTGGTGGAGTAGGTGTTTACCTGGGTGTTGGTGTAGTAGGTGTTTACCTCCGTGTTGGTGGAGTAGGTGTTTACCTCGGTGTTGGTGTAGTAGGTGTTTACCTGGGTGTTGGTGGAGTAGGTGTTTACCTGGGTGTTGGTGGAGTAGGTGTTTACCTGGGTGTTGGTGTAGTAGGTGTTTACCTGGGTGTGGGTGGAGTAGGTGTTTATCTCGGTGTTGGTGGAGTAGGTGTTTACCTCGGTGTTGGTGGAGTAGGTGTTTACCTCGGTGTGGGTGGACTAGGTGTTTACCTCGGTGTTGGTGTAGTAGGTGTATACCTCGGTGTTGGTGTAGTAGGTGTTTACCTCGGTGTTGGTGGAGTAGGTGTTTACCTGGGTGTTGGTGGAGTAGGTGTTTACCTCGGTGTTGGTGTAATAGGTGTTCCACGAGGACCTGAGCGACTCCTGGCCCCCGATGTCCCACATCAGGAAGTGTGTGTTGTTGACCACGATCTCCTCCACGTTGCTGCCGATGGTGGGTGAGGTGTGCACCACCTCGTTCATGGAGCTGCATGGAGACAAGACCTTACTCACGTCCTGCAGGTACTTCTGCCAGGTGTGTTCAAAGAGCAGGTGTACTCACAACTGGTAGAGGATGGTGGTCTTGCCTGCGTTGTCCAGACCCACTATGATGACTTTGTGCTCTGCAAGGTAGAACAGGAAGAAGACTTAGTGATCTGGCTCATGCACTTTTGTTTCTGCACTATGTGCTTTGTTCACATTCATTTGCACTAAAAGTCATTTCAACATGAATAGTAGGTATATTCTGGACTACAGACAACATGAATAGTAGGTATATTCTGGACTACAGAACAACATGAATAGTATGTATATTCTGGACTACAGAACAACATGAATAGTATGTATATTCTGGACTACAGAACAACATGAATAGTATGTATATTCTGGACTACAGAACAATATGAATAGTATGTATATTCTGGACTACAGAACAACATGAATAGTATGTATATTCTGGACTACAGAACAATATGAATAGTATGTATATTCTGGACTACAGACAACATGAATAGTATGTATATTCTGGACTACAGAACAACATGAATAGTATGTATATTCTGGACTACAGAACAACATGAATAGTATGTATATTCTGGACTACAGAACAACATGAATAGTAGATATATTCTGGACTACAGAACAACATGAATAGTAGGTATATTCTGGACTACAGAACAACATGAATAGTATGTATATTCTGGACTACAGAACAACATGAATAGTAGATATATTCTGGACTACAGAACAACATGAATAGTAGGTATATTAATGCAGTTTTACATTTCTTTTCGTTTCACTAAATAAACGTTCATCACTTGCAACTTTAAAAAACAGTGTATTTGTAATATGAAACAGTTAAATTAATACCCGCATTTATTAAATGAATGTAAATGTGTGCCAAATTGGAACATAAGTGTTCTTTAGTAAAGGAGCTCGTCAGATCTCTCGCTGCTCTCAGACACATTTTAGAACGGTCTTCATTTCTTTATTTACAATAAATAAATCTATTATCCATTACTGACGTTTACTAATCAATTTTATGATCGTCCATGTCTTGCGATGAATGTAAAAGTGGAATATACAGTATATATCTCCTAAACAGCACTTTTACTTCCGGTTCAAAGCTTCAAACAGCAGGAATTCACATTGAAATGAATTCAAATGAACGAAGGGCTCACACCTGGGAGTCAGTTCTCCTCCTTCAAAAGACTGTTTGTTCACCAACCTCACACTTCTATTACACTGCTTCACTTCTTTTTACACTTGTGACAACGCTGGGTTGATGTTAATTATCTTCATTTACTGAGCACTCAGCAAAAGTCCTCCCTTTATTAATGATCATCTTCCCTGTAATCTGCACTCACCCATCACATTAGGTACACCATGTGCGATTATCATTACTACATGTGTTATCATCATTATGTACAGTATCTCTACAATTATCATTACGCACATGTGTTATCATTATGTACAGTATCTCTACAATTATCATTACTACATGTGTTATCATCATTATGTACAGTATCTCTACAATTATCATTAGTACATGTGTTATCATCATTATGTACAGTATCTCTACAATTATCATTACTACATGTGTTATCATCATTATGTACAGTATCTCTACAATTATCATTACTACATGTGTTATCATTATGTACAGTATCTCTACAATTATCATTACTACATGTGTTATCATCATTATGTACAATATCTGTATAATTATCCTTACTACATGTGTTATCATTATGTACAGTATCTCTACAATTATCATTACTACATGTGTTATCATTATGTACAGTATCTCTACAATTATCATTACTACATGTGTTATCATTATGTACAGTATCCCTACAATTATCATTACTACATGTGTTATCATTATGTACAGTATCTCTACAATTATCATTACTACATGTGTTATCATTATGTACAGTATCTCTACAATTATTACTACATGTGTTATCATCATTATGTACAGTATCTCTAAAATGATCATTACGCACGTGTTATCATCATTATGTACAGTATCTCTACAATTATCATTACGCACATGTGTTATCATCATTATGTACAGTATCTCTACAATTATCATTACTACATGTGTTATCATTATGTACAGTATCTCTACAATTATTACTACATGTGTTATCATCATTATGTACAATATCTGTACAATTATCCTTACTACATGTGTTATCATTGTGTACAGTATCTCTACAATTATCATAAAAGCAGAAATGAATATATATCTATCTCAGATGATATCTTCTAACTGTAACAACCCCAGAGTTCTGTTTAAAACTATTAACACTGTCATTGATGCTCCCAAATCTGCTGGTTTTGATGCTTCTTTTGAATTCTGTGAAAATTGTCTCCATTTTTTCACTGACAAAATTGTGTCAACTAGAGCCAGTCTATCTCAGCCTTCATATGACCCTTCTGTTCCTCTGCATTTCTCTTCTGTTTTCCATCAGTTTGAGCCGGTGTCCTTTTCTTTTTGAAGTGACACAGTTAGTCATATGAAGCCCTCTGGTTCTCCTGCAGATGCCCTCCCACCTCGCCTGTTTAAGGAGGTACTTGCTACTATTGGATCAAGTGTCCTTAACATTATCAATAGTAGCCTCTCTTCTGGAATAGTTCCAGTAGAGTTTAAACATGCAGTGGTACCACCTCTACTTAAAAAACCCAGCCTCGACCCCTCTCTCCTCTCTAACTTCAGACCTATCTCTAATCTTCCATACATTTCCAAAATATTAGAGAAGGTTGTCTACAGTCAGTTGTTGCCCTTCTTAGAGGATAATGGTATCACTGAGCTGTTCCAGCCCGGTTTTAAAGCCCTCCACAGCACAGAGTCAGCGCTTCTAAAAGTTTTTAACGATATCCTCCTGTCCACTGATTCTGGTAAATATGTTGTCCTGGTGCTTTTAGATCTGTCTGCTGCGTTCCACACCGTCGACCACGCCACCTTAATCACTCGTCTTGAGAACTGTGTGGGCATTAAGGGCGCCGCCCTCAACTGGTTCCGGTCGTACCTAACCGACAGGAGTTTTTGTGTAAAAGTAGACAGTTTTATGTCGTCCACAGCTCCTTTACCACATGGGGTCCCCCAGGGCTCAATCCTTGCCCCAATTTTATTTGCGCTTTACCTTCTCCCCCTTGGTTCTATTTTTAGGAAGTACAGTATTGCATTTCATTTTTATGCCGATGATTGCCAGATTTATTTTCCCATGGCACAAAATAACACGGTTCAACGTCTTATTGACTGCCTGCACGACATCAAAGTCTGGCTTTCAGCTAACTTCCTGAGCCTAAATGAAGACAAAACAGAAGTTATGTTGTTCGGTCCAAGTCGCTCTCCCTCCCCCAACATTGACCTCGGCACTCTGACCCCGTATCTCAGCGACTCTGTCACAAACCTGGGGGTAAAGTTTGACTCAGATTTTAAATTCGAAAAACAAATCAGCAGCGTCGTTCAAAAAAGCTTTTATCAATTACGCCAAATAGCGAAAGTGAAACCGCTTCTATCAGGACATGATCTTGAGAAATTAATCCACGCTTTTATCTCGACTCGTCTTGATTACTGTAATGCCCTGTATGTAGGCATTAGCCAGGCCTCCCTCGCCCGCCTGCAGCTCGTGCAGAACTCTGCTGCTCGTCTGCTAACACAGACCCGCAGACGTGAGCACATCACCCCTATTTTAGCGTCCCTTCGCTGGCTCCCTGTGCGTTACCGAATACATTTTAAACTCCTTTTATTTGTTTTTAAATGTCTAAACAACCTCGCGCCAACCTATCTCTCCGACCTCCTTCAGCCTTACTGCCCCACCCGATCCTTAAGATCAGCCGATCAGCTGCTGTTGACGGTCCCTGACACAAGGCTGAAGCTTAGAGGTGACAGAGCTTTCGCCGTTGCTGCTCCCAAGCTCTGGAACGACCTACCCCTGAGTGTTAGACAAGCCTCCTCTCTTCCTGTTTTTAAATCTCTCTTAAAAACATACTTTTGTTCCGTGGCTTTTAACACTGAGTGATATCCATCCTGCAATGGCGCCCCATAATACACCTGCTGTGATCCTGTTTTTATGTTTTTTATGTTTTTATTAATTCTATTTTAATTATTTATTTTTTATCGTGTTCTGTTTGTGTTGTGTTGTGTTTGCTCGGTACTCGTTTTATCTTTTAACCTGCTCATTGTACAGCACTTTGGCTACCCCTGTGGTAAATTGTAAATGTGCTCTATAAATAAAGTTGATTTGATTTGATTTGATGTGTTATTGTGTACAGTATCTCTACAATTATTACTGCATGTGTTATCATTATGTACAATATCTGTACAATTATCATGACGCACATGTGTTATCATTAAGTACAGTACCTCTACAATTATCATTACTACATGTGTTATCATCATTATGTACAGTATCTGTACAATTATCATTGTTATCACACACGGTATCTGTGCGATTATCGTTACGCATACCGTATGTGTTATGATGACGTAAATCCATCTATTCATTTTCTACTGCTTGTCGTACATGTCATGGTGTAAAAAGGTGTTGTGATGACGTCATGGTGTAAAAAGGTGTTGTGATGACGTCATGGTGTAAAAAGCACAGCTAGCACAGAGCTAGCACGGGCCCGTTAGCTCGCCTTTGTCTGCGTTGTTGAAATAATGTTGGCCTTACCTTGGTGATTAAAAAGCCGCCACAGTTTGGTGAAAAGTATTCCCATGTCTGGCCTCTGGAGCTGAAGTGTCGCGTCACAACTCGCCGCTCGTTAGCCTGGATGCTAAGCAGCTAGCTAGTTAGCTACGTAGCCTGCCAAGCCTGTCAAACGTAGCCGCCATGCTGCACTTGCCGCCACTCACTAAGCTGCCCTGGCGGACAAATTTAACACTTCTGCGGCCAAATGAGACACTTTGGTGGGCTTAAGTGCGCTGATGCTAGCTAGCACTGTGTGGCTAAAGTTAGCCGCTGTCAGCTGAGAGCACTACGGGCTGTCACTCACTGCGCATGCGCTCCTCCGCACAAACTCCCACCTGCACTGTGTCGAGTCGCGCGCACTAAAGCACCTGTGTCACGTGACCTTCGACTCGGCGCGGCCTCACCTGTCACCCCGACGAGGAAAAACGACGTCATAACTGGCAAAACCACAAGCGTTTATTGAATGATGTCATCATCACATTCTTATTGGACGTAACCCCAGACATTAGAAAGTGAAAGTAAAACTGAGGTGGAAAAATGCGTGAACACAAGTTTCACTGCAGCCCGTGAAAGTGAAAGTGAAATTTAAAAAAAGACACGTGATCACTTCATGACTCGTGATGAAACACGTCATCAAATATAAACATTAACTTTTTATGCCAACTTTACTCCAAAAGACTGGACGTTTTATTGGAAAAGTTGGAATATGACAGAAAAAGTATCTGTTATGAATATTGTTCTTGTCGTATTTCCACTTTATTCTCCTAGAATTATGTATTTCATTTCTTGTAAAAAATAGATGTATTTATTTCTAATAATAGCACAAACTTATTCTCACAAAATGACTTTATTTGTAAAACTATTTCCCTAAAATGATGATGTTCCTCATAAAAATGACAACTTAATTCTTGTAAAATATCTTTTTTACTAATACTTAATTCTCATAAAATTACGACTTCAATCGTGTACAATATCATTATATTAACACTTTATTTTCCTAAAACTGTGTCTTTTTAATAAACTTGTAACATGTTTTCCTAGTCGTACTATGACTTCATTCCAATAAAACGATGACTTTATATGTGTGTATTTCTGTACATTTTTTTTTCCATGACTTCTTTCTCATAAAATTATGACTTTAATCGTGTAACATTTTATAACTTTATTTTCCTAAAATTATGTTTTTATTTAAACAAACTTGTTAAATAACGATATGACTTCATTCTCCCAAAGTTATCATTTTGTTCTTGTAATATTTTTACAATTTTATTCTCCAACAAATTCTCAAAAATGTGTAAAAAAAAATTTAAAAATTAAAATCTTTCAGTACTATGACTTCAGTGGCCTAGTGGTTAGAGTGTCCGCCCTGGGATGGGTAGGTTGTGAGTTCAAACCCCGGCCGAGTCATACCAAAGACTATAAAAAAAAATGGGACCCGTTACCTCCCTGCTTGGCACTCAGCATCAAGGGTTGGAATTGGGGGTTAAATCACCAAAAATGATTCCCGGGCGCGGCACAGCTGCTGCCCACTGCTCCCCACTGCTCCCCTCACCTCCCAGGGGGTGAACAAGGGTGATGGGTCAAATGCAGAGGACAAATTTCACCACACCTAGTGTGTGTGTGACAATCATTGCTACTTTAACTTTTAATTCTCATTAAAGTATGACTTTATCTTTAAAAGCATATTTCTCTAAAATGTAGTTTTTTTAAAAAAAACTTGTAAATATTTTTCTCATAGTCCTCGGACTTCATTCTCATAAAATTATGACTTTGTATTTCTGTAAAATTTTTCTTTTTCACTCTTAAAAAATTACAACTTAATTCTTGTAAAATAATTTTTTACCGACTTCTTTCTCATAAAATTATGACTTTAATCATGTAATATTTTAATTGTATTTTCCTAAAATTATGTTTTCATTCAAACAAACTTGTAACATGTTTTTATTAGTTCTATGACTTCATTGTCCCATAGTTATGATTTTGTTCTTGTAATATTTTTACAACTTTATTGTGCCACAAATATGTATTTTTTCTCATAAATTTGTAAAGATAATAATAATAATTATCTTCTAGTACTATGACCTCATTCTCATAAAATTATGACTATTTGTAAAAGTATATTTCTGTAAAATTTAGTGGGGTTTTTCTACATAGAAAATAACTTTATTCTTGTAAAATGTTTTTTTGATATGACTTAACTCATAAAATTATGACTTTGTTCTTGTGGTATTACAACTTTATTCTCCTACAAATATGTATTTTTTCTCGTGGTACAAAACTTCACTCTCAAAACATTAGGAATTTAAAATTATAACATTTTATCACTTTATTTTCCTGAAATTATGATTGGTTTTTTTAAATAAATTTTAACAATTTTGTTTCCTGTCGTACTTTAACTTCACTCTCAAAAAATTAGGAATTTCAATCTTGTTATATTTTAACACTTTATTTTCCGAAAATTATGTTTTTTAACTTAATTTGAACCTCGTTTTTCTAGTAGTGGACGACATTCTCATAAAATTATGACTTTGTATTTCTGTAAAATTTTTCTTTTTCACTCTTAAAAAATGACAACTTAATTCTTGTAAAATAATTTTTTACTGACTTCTTTCTCATAAAATGATGACTTTAATCATGTAATATTTTAATTGTATTTTCCTAAAATTATGTTTTTATTTAAACAAACTTGTAACATGTTTTTATTAGTTCTATGACTTCATTGTCCCACAGTTATGATTTTGTTCTTGTAATATTTTTACAACTTTATTGTGCCACAAATATGTATTTTTTCTCATAAATTTGTAAAGATAATAATAATAATTATCTTCTAGTACTATGACTTCTTTCTCATACAATTATGACTATTTGTAAAAGTATATTTTTGTAAAATTTAGTGGGGTTTTTCTACATAGAAAATAACTTTATTCTGGTAAAATATTTTTTTGATATGACTTAACTCTCATAAAATTATGACTTTGTTCTTGTGGTATTACAACTTTATTCTCCTACAAATATGTATTTTTTCTCGTGGTACAAAACTTCACTCTCAAAACATTAGGAATTTAAAATTGTAACATTTTATCACTTTATTTTCCTGAAATTATGATTGTTTTTTTAATACATTTTAACAATTTTGTTTCCTGTCGTACTTTAACTTCACTCTCAAAAAATTAGGAATTTCAATCTTGTTATATTTTAACACTTTATTTTCCGAAAATTATGTTTTTTAACTTAATTTGAACCTCGTTTTTCTAGTAGTGGACGACATTCTCATAAAATTATGACTTTGTATTTCTGTAAAATTTTTCTTTTTCACTCTTAAAAAATTACAACTTAATTCTTGTAAAATAATTTTTTACTGACTTCTTTCTCATAAAATTATGACTTTAATCATGTAATATTTTAATTGTATTTTCCTAAAATTATGTTTTTATTTAAACAAACTTGTAACATGTTTTTATTAGTTCTGACTTCATTGTCCCATAGTTATGATTTTGTTCTTGTAATATTTTTACAACTTTATTGTGCCACAAATATGTATTTTTTCTCATAAATTTGTAAAGATAATAATAATAATTATCTTCTAGTACTATGACCTCATTCTCATAAAATTATGACTATTTGTAAAAGTATATTTCTGTAAAATTTAGTGGGGTTTTTCTACATAGAAAATAACAACTTTATTCTTGTAAAATGTTTTTTTGATATGACTTAACTCATAAAATTATGACTTTGTTCTTGTGGTATTACAACTTTATTCTCCTACAAATATGTATTTTTTCTCGTGGTACAAAACTTCACTCTCAAAACATTAGGAATTTAAAAATATAACATTTTATCACTTTATTTTCCTGAAATTATGATTGTTTTTTTAAATAAATTTTAACAATTTTGTTTCCTGTCGTACTTTAACTTCACTCTCAAAAAATTTGGAATTTCAATCTTGTTATATTTTAACACTTTATTTTCCGAAAATTATGTTTTTTAACTTAATTTGAACCTCGTTTTTCTAGTAGTGGACGACATTCTCATAAAATTATGACTTTGTATTTCTGTAAAATTTTTCTTTTTCACTCTTAAAAAATTACAACTTAATTCTTGTAAAATAATTTTTTACTGACTTCTTTCTCATAAAATTATGACTTTAATCATGTAATATTTTAATTGTATTTTCCTAAAATTATGTTTTTATTTAAACAAACTTGTAACATGTTTTTATTAGTTCTGACTTCATTGTCCCATAGTTATGATTTTGTTCTTGTAATATTTTTACAACTTTATTGTGCCACAAATATGTATTTTTTATCATAAATTTGTAAAGATAATAATAATAATTATCTTCTAGTACTATGACCTCATTCTCATAAAATTATGACTATTTGTAAAAGTATATTTCTGTAAAATTTAGTGGGGGTTTTCTACATAGAAAATAACAACTTTATTCTTGTAAAATATTTTTTTGATATGACTTAACTCTCATAAAATTATGACTTTGTTCTTGTGGTATTACTACAACTTTATTCTCCTACAAATATGTATTTTTTCTCGTGGTACAAAACTTCACTCTCAAAACATTAGGAATTTAAAATTGTAACATTTTATCACTTTATTTTCCTGAAATTATGATTGTTTTTTTAAATAAATTTTAACAATTTTGTTTCCTGTCGTACTTTAACTTCACTCTCAAAAAATTAGGAATTTCAATCTTGTTATATTTTAACAATTTATTTTCCGAAAATTATGTTTTTTAAATTAATTTGAACCTCGTTTTTCTAGTAGTGGACGACATTCTCATAAAATTATGACTTTGTATTTCTGCAAAATTGTTCTTTTTCACTCTTAAAAAATTACAACTTAATTCTTGTAAAATATTTTTTTACTGACTTCTTTCTCATAAAATTATGACTTTAATCATGTAATATTTTAATTGTATTTTCCTAAAATTATGTCTTCATTCAAACAAACTTGTAACATGTTTTTATTAGTTCTATGACTTCATTGTCCCATAGTTATGATTTTGTTCTTGTAATATTTTTACAACTTTATTGTGCCACAAATATGTATTTTTTCTCATAAATTTGTAAAGATAATAATAATAATTATCTTCTAGTACTATGACTTCATTCTCATAAAATTATGACTATTTGTAAAAGTATATTTCTGTAAAATTTAGTGAGGTTTTTCTACATAGAAAATAACAACTTTATTCTTGTAAAATATTTTTTTTGGTATGACTTAACTCTCATAAAATTATGACTTTGTTCTTGTGGTATTACAACTTTATTCTCCTACAAATATGTATTATTTCTCGTGGTACAAAACTTCACTCTCAAAACATTAGGAATTTAAAATTGTAACATTTTATCACTTTATTTTCCTGAAATTATGATTGTTTTTTTAATAAATTTTAACAATTTTTTTCCTGTCGTACTTTAACTTCACTGTCAAAAAATTAGGAATTTCAATCTTGATATTTTTACACTTTATTTTCCGAAAATTATGTTTTTTAAATGAATTTGAACCTCGTTTTTCTAGTAGTGGACGACTTCATTCTCATTCAATTATGACTTTTTTCCTTAGTATTACAACTTTATTCTTGCCGAACGAATGTATTGTCCTGTGGTTCTAAAAATGACTTTATTCTCCTAAAATGATGAACATATTGTTCATACATTATGACTTTATTGTGAAATGAGTAGGATTATACTTTTTCGATGTTCTAGTATTGTCTTTTTAATGTTTTATTTTCTACGATGTGGTCCAAAATAGATAACTTTACTGATATTTGGGTTTTTTTCAATAGTAGTTTTTGCCTCATACCTGTGAGAATCCTGCGTGTGACTCAATCATTAAGGAGTGGACTAGCTGCATTGTGCTTGAACAACCACCAGGCAGCATATAATACTGCATCATCTGTTCCTCTGTTGGACTTATCAGGGCTTCACATGGAGGAAACGCCATTCTTCACACATTCTGTGAGAGAAGAGGCATAAACTAATCCAACTGTACTGTACCTCAGTAAATAATAACACAAATACTAATTGCTGCTGTGCTTGTTATGAAAATGCTAATATTAGCGTTGAAGGCCATTTTTCAGCTTTACATTGCAAACTTTTACCCACAAAATAAACAGCATTGTCAACATTTCAAGCAGAATCCTCCAAACTCCCAAACTTCTTCTATTTGTTGGAGCTACATTTGTGCTGCAAACATTTTTGGTCTAACTATTATCGTTTTATCAACGTTTGATGTTATTAAGGTGTAATTAACATGTTATTAATCCTCATTAAACCCACCCACCCAAAACATAAAACGTTAATAACCTAAAAGACAAATGTTTGCAGAACCAAACTATTGGGACTGGTTAGTGAGGTTTGGAGCAGGTGGGAAACATCACTCAGGTCTAGGATGTAGCAGGACTGAAAGATCTGGATGAGGTTCTGCTGGTCCTGAAGACAACAATGGAGTCCTGAGAGGCGTTAAGAGGACTGACGCCATGTTGGACCAATAAGGAAGAGTTTTTAGGTCGTGTGGGTTCTACGGAGTCCTGGACAAAGGCAAACTGGTTCTGGTCTGGTCAACATGCTACGGTTCTGCAGGTTCCCAGAAGGCCAACACGTTGCCGTGTGGAGCGCTTGCAGTTCCTGGTTCAAACGTGTGCTACCTTCACTGGGGGACATGGACAAGACCCATGTTGGTCGCGGTCCACATGGACAAGACCCTTCTTGTTGGTCGCAGTCCACATGGACAAGACCCTTCTTGTTGGTCGCGGTCCACATGGACAAGACCCTTGTTGGTCACGGTCCATGTTGGTCGCGGTCCACATGGACAAGACCCATGTTGGTCGCGGTCAACATGGACAAGACCCTTGTTGGTCACGGTCCATGTTGGTCACAGTCCACATGGTCAAGACCCTTGTTGGTCACAGCCCATGTTGGTCGCGGTCCACATGGACAAGACCCACGTTGGTTGCGGTCCACATGGACAAGACTCTTGTTGGTCACGGTCCACATGGACAAGACCAATGTTGGTTGCGGTCTACATGGACAAGACCCTTGTTGGTCACGAACCACATGGACAAGACCCTTGTTGGTCACGGTCCATGTTGGTCGCGGTCCACATGGACAACACCCATGTTGGTCGCGGTCAACATGGACAAGACCCTTGTTGGTCACGGTCCATGTTGGTCACGGTCCACATGGACAAGACCCTTGTTGGTCACAGTCCATGTTGGTCACGGTCCACATGGACAAGATCCTTGTTGGTCACGGTCCATGTTGGTCGCGGTCCACATGGACAAGACCCATGTTGGTCGCGGTCAACATGGACAAGACCCTTGTTGGTCACGATCAACATGGACAAGACCCTTGTTGGTCACGGTCCATGTTGGTCACGGTCCACATGGACAAGATCCTTGTTGGTCACAGTCCATGTTGGTCACGGTCCACATGGACAAGACCCTTGTTGGTCACGGACCACATGGACAAGACCTTTGTTGGTCACAGTCCATGTTGGTCGCAGTCCACATGGACAAGACCCTTGTTGGTCACGGTCCATAGAGTCCAAGTTAGCATCACAGCCTGTGTCTGCAGTCCTGATTCCGATGAGGCCTGTACGAGTCCTGGTAAGGGTCCTCCTCCATCAGAGGCAGGTGGTCTTGGCTGTGCTGCGAGCCGGATGACAGGCGGTTGCTCCTCGTCCGCTCGTTGTGGAAGTTCTGGTCCGCCGGCATCAGGCCGCCATGATCCACCTGGGCCAGTTCTCCGGTTGAACGGTTGCTGTGCTGGTTCCTTTGGGCCTGTTGGACACACCTGAGATAAACGAGGACTGAGACTGGTCCTTGTCCTCTTTCTCAACCAACCTTTTACCTGTTCATACCTACTCGGGAGTGGGCGGAGCCTGGCGCCGATAACTGCCCCACGCCATCACCAAGCTAACCATTTCTGCACTTTATGTAATCAAAGAAAAATACTAAACTGAACGTCGGTGACAAAATGCGAATATTTAGTTGTCATGTGACCGGATGTGGGCGTGGCACATATGACCGGATGTGGGCGTGGCCTGGCGCCAAACTTTGATCTGATGGTTCGCCACAAAACACGAAACGTTAATAACTTGGCTCCACAAGTTCATATCTTGATCATAATTGGTACACATGATGATGATGTCACTCTGAATTGGCCTATGGCTGGGTACATATTTATGCCTATTCGTAGTGGGCGGAGCCTGGCGCCAAAAACTGCTCCACGCCATTTCCAATTAAATTGTCGTTTCTGCACTTTGTGTAATCAGAGAAAAGTACTAAACTGATCGTCGATAATAAATTGTGAATCCATATTCTCTACGGCATGAGAGGTGGGCGTGGCCTGGCGCAAAAAGTTGATTTGATGGTTCGATACAAAACACGAAACGTTGATAACTCGGCTCCACAAGTTTGGATCTTGATAATAATTGGTACCTATGATGAGGATGTCACCCTGAATCAGTCTATGGCTCTGTACCTATTCATACCTATTCGTAGTGGGCGGAGCCTGGTGGCGAAAACTGCACCTCGCCATCAAACTGCCTTTACTGACATGGGGCTTTGTTGTCAGAGTCTGATCATGGCCAGACGTGAATACGGACGCTACCATCGCCCTCTTGTGGTGAAACATTAGAACAGTCATTGTCAGAAAAATTGTATGTATCCATCCATCCATCCATCTTCTTCCGCTTATCTGAGGTCGGGTCGCGGGGGCAGCAGCCTAAGCAGGGAAGCCCAGACTTCCCTCTCCCCAGCCACTTCGTCCAGCTCTTCCTGTGGGACCCCGAGGCGTTCCCAGGCCAGCCGAGAGACATAGTCTTCCCAACGTGTCCTGGGTCTTCCCCGCGGCCTCCTACCGGTCGGACGTGCCCTAAACACCTCCCTAGGGAGGCGTTCGGGTGGCATCCTAACCAGATGCCCGAACCACCTCATCTGGCTCCTCTCCATGTGGAGGAGCAGCGGCTTTACTTTGAGCTCCCCCCGGATGGCAGAGCTTCTCACCCTATCTCTAAGGGAGAGCCCCGCCACCCGGCGGAGGAAACTCATGTGGGCCGCTTGTACCCGTGATCTTGTCCTTTCGGTCATAACCCAAAGCTCATGACCATAGGTGAGGATGGGAACGTAGATCGACCGGTAAATTGAGAGCTTTGCCTTCCGGCTCAGCTCCTTCTTCACCACAACGGATCGATACAGCATCCGCATTACTGAAGACGCCACACCGATCCGCCTGTCGATCTCACGATCCACTCTTCCCTCACTCGTGAACAAGACTCCGAGGTACTTGAACTCCTCCACTTGGGGCAAGATCTCCTCCCCAACCCGGAGATGGCACTCCACCCTTTTCCGGGCGAGAACCATGGACTCGGACTTGGAGGTGCTGATTCTC